>NC_041389.1:131983561-131996005 GCF_002162155.2 Triticum dicoccoides
AGGGTGAGGGCTGGAGAGCCGGTAGGAGCCCTGAGTCGCGATGCTCAGGCACCCCCCTTTAACGCGCAAGCTAGGTTAGATGTCGGAACTCTACGTCCTTGGGTCCCGGCTCTCGGGATGGTCTCAGCCGTCGCTGGCATGCCAGGTTGCGATGCCGTGGACAAGACCAGAGGGTGAGGGCCGGAGAGCCGGTAGGAGCCCTGAGTCGCGATGCTCAGGCACCCCCCCTTTAACGCCCAAGATTCCGACACCCAGGAGAGAAAGGCACCAAATAACAAGCATGGTGGGTCGAAAGCATATCCCTAAGGTAAACGTAAGAAGGGTACACGCCGCTGGGTCAGGCCCGAGCGACTTGGGGATGATGCAGCCCGAGGGGCGCCCCCAATAAGGTAAGCTAAGAACATGAAAATAAAAGGGATACACACCGCAGGGACGGACCCACGCGGCCTGGGAATAGTGCGGCCCTGAGGGCGCTCCCAGCCGGAAATGAAACTTGAAAGATGTCACCTGATGATGTTAGGGACGAAGAGGTGTTGGTGTAGCAGACTCGGTGGGCTGTGGGAGCCGATCCTCACGAGCCCCCAGGCCCAGGGGCCTCAGGAGGCTCCGGAGGCGCTGGCGGCTCCTCGCGGGCCATCTCCATCTCCACCAGGGCTGCGGAACGCCTGACCTCTTGAGCCTCTAGGATGGCCCTCATGAGTCGCTGGTGCACAACAGCCGCGTTCGGCAAGCCATATGGCATGCGAACGTAGTTGTGGGGCGGACCCTCGCAGCGTCCCACTTGCGAGGGCCAGAGGCACTCCTGATACGCGGCTCGGTTGAGCCCCGGTATGTCGATGCAGACGCGCAGCCCACCATCCTCGCCTGGATGGGGGGCCACAACGGGTAAGCGGCGGCTGCCTCTCATGACTCTTGACTCCTGTAGCTCCTGAATTGCCTCGCTGACGAACTCCTGAGGGTTTGGCCCTCCTTGCCTTGCTCCTTCTTGTGGGAAGCGTGCTTCGAAACACGCCTCCACGTGGTGCCCAAGCGCCTCCCTCGTGACCTTGGCGAGGTCGGCGGCCCTCCAGGGGAGACCCCCGAGCCCTGCCAGAGGAGGGCGTCGGGCGCACTTCCCTATGCGATGGAAGGAGGTTCCCCCTGAGCAGGCGCGGGCCCTGAGGGGCCTGCCTCCTGAGGGGCCGGGCCGGTCGATGTCTTCTTCTTCTTGGGGGCGGCCTCGAGAAGCCTCCTGCTTCCGCGGTCCGGGTCTTCCAGCGATGCGGCCTGAAAGGCTCGCTCCAGGGAGCACACTGCGTCTCTCTCTTCGCAGGGCACCGTGATGACCCCGCCACTTCCTAGCATCTTGAGGACGTTGTAGCCGTGGTGAGTTACGGCCATGAACTTGGCCAGCGCTGGGTACCCAAGGATGGCATTGTACGGCAGGTGAATGTGAGCGATGTCGAAGTCGATGAGCTCCGTGCGGTAGTTGTCGCGTGCCCCGAAGGTGACAGGAAGGCGGACCTGCCCAATCGGGACCGTGGAGCCATCGGTGACTCCGGAGAAAGGCTTGGTTGGCTGAAGCTGGCTGTAGGGCACTTGGAGATTGTTGAACGTTTCCACGGACAGGACGTTGAGCCCTGCCCCGCCATTGATGAGGGTCCTGGTGACCAGCACGTTGCTGATGATTGGGGAGCAAAGCATCGGGAGGACTCCGGCTGTGGCCGCACACTTGAGCTGATCCGCTGAGCTGAACGTGATGGCGCATGCTGACCACCTGAGAGGGCGCGTGGCCTTGAGCTTGGGGAGGACTGCATTCACTTCACGGGCGAACTGCTTGAAGATGCGCTGAGAGGCTGGGGCTTGGGCTCCACCCAGGATGCAGGCGATTGCACGCGGTTCCTGAAAGCCCCCATCCCCCTCGTCCTGATGACGGTCTTCATTTCTTCTTGGCTGCGGCGGCAGCGGAGGGAGCCCCGCGTTCCCTTGCGGGCGATCCTCACGAGGCTGATCCCTCCAGCCTCCCTCGCGAGGCGGGTCCTGCCAGCGATCCTCGCGAGTTTGGTCGCGCCACCCTTGGTGTGGGCCGTGGTCTTCCCAGCGTCCTGCGTTCCTTCCTCCTCCTCGGCCATAGCCCCGGTCGCTGCGGTCGGGACGTCTGCCGACCCTTCCTTCACGCACGGCCCAAAGCTCTTGGCATTCATCGGTGTTGTGGGTGTGGAGGTCGTGGTACGCGCAGTACCGACTGCCCTTGGAGGATTCGGGCTGATCTCTGCCCTGCTTTGTGTCTGGCTCTACCGCGAGTACGGCAGCCCCCTTGCGCTTCACATCCTTGGCCTTGGGCTTCTTCTCTTCTGGGTCCGCGGCAGGCAACTCGAGGAGGGAGAGGCGTCCCTCCTCAGCCCTGGCGCACTTGGTCGCCAAGTTGAACAGCTCCAAGGAGGTGCAGAGGTCCTCATGCATCGCCAGCTCCTCCTTCATCTTGACGTCACGCACACCGTCGGAGAAGGCTGAGATGATGGCCTCCTCCGTCACCTTGGGGATCTTGAGGCGCGCGTTGTTGAAGCGCTGGATGTACTTCTGCAGAGTTTCCCCTGGTTGCTGCTTGATACGGCGCATGTTGCTCACGGCGGGTGGCCGGTCGCGAGTACCCTGGAAGTTGGCAATGAAGCGAGTGCGCATCTCGACCCAGGAGGAGATCGTGCCTGGAGCCAGGTTCAGGAGCCAGGTGCGGGCTCCGTCCTTGAGCGCCATGGGAAACCAGTTTGCCATGACCTTCTCGTCTCCGTTGGCAGCCTCGATGCCCAACTCGTAGAGCTGGAGGAACTCTGCAGGGTCAGCTGTGCCGTCGTAGCGAGGAGGCAGGTCTGGCTTGAACTTGCCGGGCCACGCGACGCTGCGTAGCTCAGAGGTGAAGGCGCGGCAGCCCGCTGTGGCCACAGGAGGCCTTGGGCGACGAAGAACTTGGTCCTGCGGGTCCCCATGCACCGCAGCTGGGGGTAGCGCAGGGTCTTGACGTGCTGGAGCAGGGAGCGCTCGGGCAGCTTCTCGAGGGTGAGGGACTTCTTGGCAGCTCTGCTCTTGCCGCGCTGGCGCTTGATGGAGCGGGTTCCGCCCAAGGGTCACGCACCTTGGGGCCAGGGCGCCTTCTTGAGGAGGAGGCGGCTAGGGCGCCCCAGGAGCTTCATTGCCCGCGCAGGGCGGGGCGCGGTACAGCGAGAAGGACGGCGCGGAGGAGCCCCGGCGGCGCGGACGAGCTCGGCGACTCGGTCGAGCCACTCTTCGTAGACGTCGCCGATGGGACGGTAGCGCAGGAGCTCATTTTCTGCGATGAGCGCGGCTCGAGCCTCCATGGCCGCACAGGGGGCGCGCGACGAATAACCAGCGTGGGTGAGCGAGGGTGTGGCAGTGCGGCCATCCCGCCTCATGGATGGATGCTGGGACGATGCTTGCTGTTCGTTCCCCGTTGGGCTAGTGGCGGCGTTGACGGCAGGTGACGGGGAACGACGAGGGCACCCGCCGACGGGAGCCGTCTGGGCGACGTGGGAAGCGAGGGCGGCTCGGCACTCGGCGCGAGCCCGACGAGCGTCAGACATGGATGCAGTGGTCGGAGAAGAACAAGACGACGGAAGGCGAATTCCGGCGCACCCCTACCTGGCACGCCAAATGTCAGATTTCGGGTTCCGGCAGACCCTTGAGGTTCGAACTCTGGGGTGCACGCGGAGATTTAACCCTCTGCCTGCCTGTTCCTCGCCGAATCGCTAGGATCTAAACTACCAAACAGAACAACACAAGAGACACATGATTTATACTGGTTCAGGCCACCATTGTGGTGTAATACCCTACTCCAGTGTGTGGTGTGGTGGATTGCCTCTTGGGCTGATGATGAACAATACAAGGAAGAACAGCCTCGCGAGGGTCTGTTCTTGGCTGGTGCAACGAACTGCGAGTAGGAGTTCAATCGCTCTATCTACTAGTTTCTTGGTGAGGATCCAAGTGCTAGTTCAGGTTCGGATCCAGGATTCCCTACCCTGGGGGTGGCTAGTCCTATTTATAGGCAAAGGCCCTGGGCCTCTTCCCAAATATTGAGCGGGAAGGGCGCCAACAATTGGTCATTTTGAAGGGGAACAGCGGGTACACTTATCCTGACCAAAGTTGGTCCTCGCCTGTCAAAGGCTCTGGTGGTGACGCCCGCTTGGGCTCCACAATGACTTCTTCCCTACCGTTGGGGCTGGTCTTGGTCTTGTTGCACCGAAATGGATGCCTTTGCTTGATGCTCTCGCCTGCGCTTGCTCCCTTTGCACCAAAGAGGAAAGGAGGACACTGCGCGGGCTGGCGCCCGACTGGCGCCCTTGGTCGTCATGGCTTGCGTCATGGGCACCTCGTGAGGTACCCCGCCTTGAACCCTCCGCCTCCTCGCGAGCCCGCCTGACGAGGCCGTGCCTGAGGAAGCTCCTTGTCGTCCGCCCCGCGAGGCTTGGCCCCTCACGAGGGTCTTGAATTTTTGTTGATGAAGATGGGCTGTGCTGGGCCTCCTTTGAGCCACACCGGAGGCCGCAGGCAGGCAAGTCTAGGGACCCCCGTTCCCAGAACGCCAACAAAATCATATCCCGGGGACTACGCACACAACCCGGATCAATAGTATTATACCATATCTCAGCATCAGCCTTTAATGAGAACATAAATAATTTGAGGATATAGTAGTAGCGAATCTTCTCATCATGAGCAAATAGGGTGGCTATATCATTTAATTTAGTAAGGTGTGCCACAAAAGTTTCAGTTTCATAACCATGGAAAGGATCAGATTCAACCAAGGTAATCAACTCTGGGTCGACAGAGAGTTCATAATCCTTATCATCAACAAAGATAGGTGAAGTAGCAAACTTAGGATCACATTTCATTCTAGCATTCAAAGATTTCTCTTTTAGTTTGCATAATAATTTCTTAAGATCATCTCTATCATTGCAAGCAACAAAATCTCTAGTTTTCTCCTCATCCATAACATAATATTCTGGTATCTTAGGCAATTCATATCTAGGAGAGCTAGGTCTAATAGGTATAGGTGTTTCAAGATTTTCAGTTTCAAGTGTTTCATTGGTTTCGATTTCAGTTATTTCATTCTCTTTAGCTCTAGCAATTTGTTCATCAAGAAAATCACCTAGTGGCACACCATCATCAAGCAAGGTACTAGCATCATCATGAGTAGCATTTATAGAAGTATCATCATCAATAACTTGCGACATATCAGAATTCATAGCATGTGGTGGTGTTGCAAATCTACTCAAAATAGAAGGTGAATCAAGTGCAAAGTGTGATGGCAGTTCCTTACCTCCCCTCGTCCAAGAGGGAACGATCTTGGTTTTTGTATCCTTTAGATTCCTCATAGAAATAAATAAATAATAATCCCATGTGACTCAACATATATAGATATGCTCGCCGGCAATGGCGCCAAAGAAAGGTCTTAAAAACCCACAAGTATAGGGGATCGCAACAATTTTCGACGGTAGAGTATTCAACCCAAATTTATTGATTCGACAAAAGGGGAGCCAAAGAATATTTGCAAGTATTAGCAGCTAAGTTGTCAATTCAACCACATATGGAGATTAATTATCTACAGCAATATAATCAGTAGCAAAGTAATATGATAATTTTGATAGCAGTGATGACAGTAATAGTAACGGTAGCAGTGATAGCAATGGTTTTGTAGCAGTTGCGATAGCAACAATAACAATAGTAACTTAGCAGAAACAATATGTGGAAAATTCGTAGGCTTTGGATCGGTAGATTCGTTGGATGATATTCATCATATAATAGTCATAACCTAGGGCGATGCAAAACTAGCTCCAGTTCATAAATATAATGTAGGCATGTATTCCGTAAATTGTCATACGTGCTTATGGAAAGAACATGCATGACATATTTTGTCCTACCCTCCCATGGCAGTGGGGTCCATATGGAAACTAAGGGATATCAAGGCCTCTTTTTAATAGAGAACGGGAAGAAAGTATTAGCACATAGTCATGAAGTCCTCAAACTACGGTCATCACTGGAAAGTATACTGAATACTGTCACTCCGGGGTTTATGGATCATAACACGTGATAGGTGACTATAACTTGCAAGATTGGATCTAAAACATAGATATAACGGTGATAACATAAACGGTTCAGATCTGAAATCATGGCACCCGGGCAAAAAGTGACAAGCATTAAGGATGGCAAAGTCATAGAAACATCAATCTCATAACATAATGGATACTAGGGATCAAGCCCTAACAAAACTAACTCGATTACATGATGAATCTCATCCAACTCCACACCGACCAGTGAGCCTATGAAGGAATTACTCACTCCCAGTGGGGAGCATCATGGAATTGGCGATGGAGAAGGGTTGGTGATGACAAAGATCCCCCTCTTCGGAGCCCCAAACGGACTCCAAATCTGGCTTCCTGATGAAGAACAGGAGGTGGCGGCGGCTCCGTATCGTGAAATGTGATAATTCTTTCTCCCTGATTTTTTTCTCCTAAAATAGGATTTTATAGCGTCGGAGATAGGGTCAGCGGGGCCACCAGGTGGGCACAACCCACCTAGGCGTGCCAGGAGGGGGCGCGCCCTGGTGGGTTGTGCTCCCCTAGGGACCCCCCCCCCTCCGGTGGATCTTGGCTCCAGTATTTTTCTTTTATTCAATAAAAAATCTCCAAAAAGTTTCATTCCATTCCGAGAACTTTTATTTCTGCACAAAAACAACACCATTGTAGTTCTGCTGAAAACAGCATCAGTCCGGGTTAGTTCCATCCAAATCATGCAAATTAGAGTCCGAAACAAGAGGAAAAGCATCAGGAAAAGTAGATATGACGGAGACGTATCAAGAAGCTCAGCCCACAACCTCAGCTCGTGCTGATACAACCACTACAAAAAAAGACACATCCGTGACATTTTGGGCCGAACGAATTTTTTCTGTCATGCTTATGACACTTCTATGACGATAATTGTGACAAAACCTAGTATCATCATAGATGTGGTGGGCTCCTACTTCTATGACAAAAAATCATGACAGAAAATGGGCTTTTCGTCCTATGCGGGCCGGAGACGCAACTGCATGACATTCTTTGGGCCGTCCATGGGGGAAAACCCCGTGGTAGAAGCGAGGGCGAGGAAGATATCATGGAGTTCCCGGTTACGATGGGTGATCGGTGCCGAGCGATGAATGGAGGGATTGCGCATTTCTCTCATAAACGTACGCGCGCGGGTGCGAGGCATTGTCTCTAACTGAACCCGAGCGAGGTGTTCGCCTACTGAACCCGAGCGATTGCACTGGCTACGCGTTACTGAACCCGAGCGATGGATTGATCCCTGGCTGTTAACTGAATGCGATCGAGCGTTTCCTTCGCTACTGTTGCTAACTAAAGCCGATCGAACCTGCTGCCTCTTGATGAATAGTGAGTGTTGTTGGGGGTTGGATGAACAGGACCATGTGGTAGTAGAGATCGTTGCCGCTGGATGAACAGGACCCTGATCGAGTCGGTTGGGGGTGGATGAACAGGACCCCATGGAGGGCTGGTTGAACAGTAGCCGGTGGAGGGTTGGATGAAAACTAGCCCATGGAGGGGTGGTTGAACGTTAGCTGGTGGAGGAGCAGTGGAGGCTGGATGAACAGGACCCCGTGGATGAACAATAGCTGGTGGAGGCAGGAGGAAGTCAACGGTGGATGAACAGTAGCAGGTGGAGGCTAGATGAAGTCGACGGTGGATGAACAGTAGCCCATGGAGGCTGGAGCGAGGCAGTAGACGGTGGATGAATAGTAGCCCGTGGAGTCCCGTTTTGCGGTACGCCACACCCCTCCCGATGAACAGGACCCCCGTTTCGACCGTAGGAGGTCGATTAGAAGTCTGTTTCCTCTGTTCTGCGGTACACCAGCCCCTCTCGGTGAACAGGAATCCCGTTTCGACCGTTGGTGATCGAACACAAGGCCGTTCCTCTGTTCTGTGGTACGCCAGGCCTTGTTTCGGCTATTCCTTCCAAGCCAGTCGGCTCCCAATGAACACGACGCATTCCGTTGCCTCCCAATGAACACGACGACGTAGTTTCTCCATTCCGGCCCAGCCGGTTGGCTGCCGATGAACAGGACACCGTCGCTGCTCTCAGCTGCCCTCTCCATGTACACGAGCCCTGGCCGTATGTATGCGCGAGTAGGCGTTTGGGACCTTGCCCGTATGTATGTATGTGGCCGTATTTACTTTCTTGCACCCTGGTTGTACGTACGTGTACACGATATTGACGGGACTGCCTGACATGCTACATTTGCGCCACTACTATGACACATGCCCTTCCTTACTCGGCCACGGTTCATCGCTGCAGCCTGCAGACAGACCGATCGACCAGTGTGTATGTACACGTTCACAACCAGAATGGCAACGCTACGTACGCTTCGACCAGGTGGGTCCCGGCTGTCAGGGAGGATAAGGAGGCACTTCCTTGCATGCGATGATGTAGCTAGTGGGTCCCAACAGTCAGGGAGGAAACATTTTTTTCACGAAATATGGTGGCCCGTGCATTGGGTCCCTGCTGTCAGGTGGAGGAATCATTTTTTTACATGTAATAAGGTTGCACTTCCTTGCTGCGGCTGTGGACCCAACTGTCAGCCTCTCCATGTACAGTACACTTCCGATGGAAGTTGTTCCTTGACCACATTCACCATGCCGCGCCGAGAGCACCAAGGCGGTGGACGACGGCGAGGCCTAGGAAGGGGACGATGTGGAGCCGGGGAAGACGCGGCAGTGGTTGCCCATGCGGAGAGGAGTACGAGGGTTGACTGGTTCGGCTGTGGTTTGAGGTTGTCGTCGCTGCAGAATAATAGGGGATGTGGGTGAGTAGACAGCAGAGGGATGGCCTGGCCAGCGGTTGGAGTAGGGTGGGGCGGTGAGGCCTACGCGGCAGCACAGCCGGCCACGGGAGGCAGGAGCACGCGGTGGTTTGGACGGCTGGAGCAAGAAAATCAGAGGTTGAAGAAGCAGGACGACCGTTGGATTGGTCACTGGTGATAGAATCGTTTGTTGACTAAGTTGACAATGCCCTCCGTACGCATCAACTTAGTAGGGCCACAAGTCATCCTCCAAATCTGGTTGGCCCCAGCTGTCATGGGGAGCACACTTTATTTTTCACTTAATAAGGAGGCACTTCCTTCCGTGCCAAGATATAGCTGGCGGGTCCCAGCTGTCATTGGGAGGATTCATTCTTTTTGGCATAATAAGGAGGTACTTTGTGACACTCTAAAATTTTTATTTGGTTTTTATCAAAAACTTTGTAGTTTTTGAGGAGAGGCTATTTAAATTTTTGTTTTAGAAAAACCTTCCACTTAAAAACTTCCTTTGCCTTGGAAAGGATTTTATTTTTTTCAAACCTTGGCGTTTGATCTTTTGAAACTTCTTCTCTGTTGGTTCTCTCAAATTTAATTTTTGAGTTTAAATTGTTTTCTTTTAAAATGAAGCTCTATGAAAATTTGGGGATTTTCATATCTTGGAACCACCCTTGACTTTGCATTGTTTACATGTGGTAAAACCCCTCCAAAACCTCCCCTACACCTTGTGAACGACCTAAGTTCTTTGTCCCAACTAATCCAAACAAGTTTTGGATTTTATTATAATTATTTTCCCTCTCAAATCAATTCTGAAAATTATTTTGAGCCCAAATGATTTTCAAAGCAAGTACCATATTGCATTTGAGTTTTGACCTCAAACCAACTCTCCTGGATAGTCCTTTGTACCCACAACCCAGAACCATCTTGATCCACTCCTCTTTTCAAAATTTTCAAAATTCAGCCTCAGCAAGTTTGGACCAGATTTGCCAAATTTGATGAAATTCATATCTACACTACTCCAAAAATTCCACCAAAATTCAGGCAACCTATGTGAGCAATGAGAAGCCACTCCACCAAGTTTCAGCTCAAGGAAAAATTCCTAGATGCCATTTTCATTCTGTCGAACACCTTGCGGGCACTGTTACTGTTCAAAAATTCAGAAAAGTTCAGTTTCAGTGTCGTGTGCGTTCGTCAGTTCCTCTCACGCGTTCACAGTGCATTTGGCACGTTCCCCTCCACCTCTTCCTACTGTCTGGAGCACCACACGCTCACTTGGCCTCTTCCTGGCGTCGGTGGCACGATGGCCCGCCCTCGCCGGAGTCTTCCGCGGCGTCGGGACCTCCCGTGGCGGCTGACAGGGGGCAAGAACGGCGGCTCAACGCCGTTCCGCGCCGCCCAGCGCTCCCTGGCTCTCCGCGTGGCCTCATGCATGCCAGCGCACCCCCGCTGCACCGTCGCCGTGGCCCGACAGCCCTGGACGCGCTCTCTGCCGCCAACGGACCCGCGCCGTCCCGTTCCGACCAAAGCCTACCCTAAGCTTCTAATCCAAGTCCGGTTAGCATCTAAACGGACCCAGTAAACTCCCACGACGGCGCTCGACTCCCTAATCACCCCCGACCGAGCACTGCGCCACCGTAACCATCGCCGGAAATCCCCGTTCACGGCCACCGCCTCGGGCCGCCTATAAAAAGGGCCCCCGAGCTCACCCTCGTGCACGCCTCATCCCCACACCTCACCAACGCCACGCCAGGCCACTAGGGGGACCCCGAGGAGGTCTTCCCCCTCAACTCCGGCCGCCCCGATCCGCCTCGGCCACCACCTCGATTCGCTCTGGTGAGGCTGTCTCCGGCGCCCAAACCCCGTTCGTTACCCTCTCTAGCTACCAGGAGCATAACCCCCTCCTCAATTTGATCACTGCAGCTCTCTCCGACGAAGTCTGCAACCACCCGAACCGCCGTCCGCCGGAGCAAAGCTCGCCGTCGATGTGGTGCTCGCCGACCGACACCACCACCACCAACCGACGCGGAAGGGTGCCCTGAACACGGAGGTACCCTCCGATCTTTCTGCCTCGCCGTGGATCGCCGCCGGCGACCACCGCGGCTCTCGGGCACTGGCGAACTCTGCCGCCCCGTTTGAATATTTAAACCTGACAGGCGGGACCCGACTATCAGCCTCTCTATCCTGTCGGAGCGAAGCGTTTTCTGAAAACGTCTTCTTCCGAATGCGCTTTCCCTCTGGGCTGGCGTAGTCGCTACCGAAGCGCTTTCTGTTTTTATAAACTAGCCCCTAGAAAACTTCTGTTTCATTACAGATGAGTCCCTGGACAAAAACCTTTATAACTTTTAAAAAGAAAGGTATTTTTGGTTGATTCTTTTTCTGTTCTCTTTAAAATTTTGTCTAGTTTTTTATAAGATTTATTTGGAAAATATTTGGTATACTTTCTGTGCACTCCTTGGTATTCACGATAGCGCATATATTTTCTTTATACCGTAGATACCGAAGGAGGTGACGGAGCCGTGAACTTCACCGAGCTAGGCTCCGACTACTCTGAACTAGGCAAGCATGTTTGAACTTTTGATATGATGAGTGTCTTGGCATGTTTTGCATTTAGTTAGTTTCATGGCATGTTGATAAGCATATCAATGAAGGTCATTTTATGCGATAATGAGGTAAGTGAGTTCGATGATCCATAAGTGGATGGATGTGAGTATGAATGGCCATGTGTTGGCATGAGGATGGGTGAGATGGCAGTGTTGTAGCATGCCAGTCTCATGCCGGACTATGTGACTTCAGTGTCAAACCGTATCGGTCCAGTTCCTTTCATTTCCTTCCCTGTACTACCACATGTTTTCCGAAAGGAATATGGTTTAGTAAGTTGCAAACCGCTTTTCTGGTACACACCAAAAGGAGAGGCCGTGATGATGGTTCCATGGCCCTGGATTAAAGCCAGTCATCCGGTCAGGGGGCATGGGTGTTTCCGGTTGGGACCGAGAGGGGGGCACCCCTTAGAGCGCGCGTATATAAATTTGATCCCATGCTATTCGAGATTGTGATCTCCCCGTCTCAAAAGTTTTTCTTGGACGATGTCTAGGGTGATTCCTAGCATCGAGAGGTATGATGGGTGTGTACTGGTTAGCTGTGTTTTCTTCCGAAATACCGTAAACGGAACTAGTCCTTCGTGACTACGGAAATCCGTTGGCTGTGGGAATAATTTTGTACAAACTCTGCAGAGTCATATATCCCTCCAAATCATCTATTCCATGTCCAAATTCGTATTATCTTGTCCTAACAATGACAGTGTTGATGACAGAGACTCCGGTATTTCGCATGAGTGCTAATTCCGGTTAAATGATATTCCTGTGGATGGACTAACCCATTTATTCTTATGAATCAAAAGTTTATTATGATTATTATTTATCTGTCCATAAAAGCCCTTTCAGTGATGTCGCCCCGACGTCCGACTGTGGCATTTTCTTTTCAAGCCCGTTCTGTGATGTCGCCCCGACGTCCGACTGTGGCATTTCTTTTCAAGCCCCTTCTGTGATGTCGCCCCGACGTCCGACTGTGGCATTTCTTTTCAAGCCCTTTCTGTGATGTCACTCCGACGTCCG
>NC_041389.1:131996349-132006198 GCF_002162155.2 Triticum dicoccoides
TTCTGTGATGTCGCCCCGACGTCCGACTGTGGCATTTCTTGTCAAGCCCTTTCTGTGATGTCGCCCCGACGTCCGACTGTGGCATTTCTTTTCAAGCCCTTTCTGTGATGTCGCCCCGACGTCCGACTGAGGTATTTCTTTTTAAGCCCTTTATGTGGTGTCGCTAAGACGCCCGACTGTGGTATCTTTTTCTTTATATTTATTTGTTCACCTTTCGAGGCATCGCTTCAGACACCCGATCGGAAATTATTTATGTTCTGTTGGGATTTCTGGCGGACTACCGCCGTTTCCCTTTTACTTACCTTGCTATGATAATTTTGAATGTACATTGGTGAATTTATTTATGACGCATCCATGCATGCATTTGTTATATCTTACGTCCGAACTGTCTTGCGAGTACTTTCAAAGTACTCACTGGCTTGTTGATTTGGCCAGATGCTGACGAAGGCGATTTCATGGATGAAGAGTTCGATAGCGATTCCGACACTTAGAGGAGTCCCAGTCAGTCTCGTGCGACCCTGGATTTGGTCACTGTTTTATATCCGCTTCCGCTACCAAATAAATTCATCGAGCCTCACCTCGACGCTCGATGAGATGATAGACTTAGAGTCTTGTATTTCTCTCCCCGCTGTGTTTTTCCATCACCACCCTATCCTCGAGTCAGTAGTATGTCTCCACACCACTGTGTCATGTCCGCCATTATGTATAATTATTGGCGTGCTTGTAATAATTTGGTTGAGCAACCACAGTTCGACCCTGTAATATATTTTATGCTACTGGCTTATTGTATCAAGAAATTGTCTACCAGTGAGGAGGATTTCTCTCATACTGGACTCAAAAGATTGGTTTCTCAATAAATATTTTTAGTGGAAAACCGGTCGCGACAAGCTTGGTACCAGAGCCAGGCTGACTGTAGGAAGCCACTAGGTGCGATCGCTAATTAGTTATTAGCATGATAGAGCTAATTTATAATTTTGCAATTGTAGTCATTTTCTGTCAGTCAGCATAAATTTATGATCTGACCCTGCAGAATTTTTGCCTACTTTTGTAGATGGCCGACAACAGCTGCGAGTCTCAGACCTTCGCCAACGTGCCCGATGGGTTCGTCAAGCTTCTTTCTTTCATCGTTCAGGTCGCGATGGGGCCATCCGTACGCCCAGTCTTCACACTCTGCCAGCACCGAGTCAACGACAGTCTGACCATGCACCAGGCCGCGGTGCAGTTCAAGGGAGGGCGTGGTGAGTTACGCCGCTTCCGGTTCGTGGGAAGAGCAATGCCTACGGAGAGGCATGCTATGCAGATGGCAGCTCGCGAGGCGATAGCTCGTCTCAGGGATGTCCTTCCCGTGATGAAGACTCGTCGTTACCGTTATCTTCCGTGCCATGTGCCTTACACCTGTCACTACGCATACTCCTGCCCCAGAGGAGAACGAGACGAGGCTTTTGAGATGCTCATTGAGTATCTCCGGGCCCTGGAGGCAGCCTTCGACAACCTGGTGGACGACTTCGTAGCTACCCGCATGGACTCAGTCCATGGCTGTGCCTCCAACAGGAGGGAGCTCCTACCCATCGCTCCGCCACTGACTTTGGTCTCGTCCTCTGCATCTTATACGCCTACTCGTCGCCTGCCTTCTACCGAAGAATTCAACCAAGTCATTGCACCCACTTCAGCGCGCACTGCACCACCCTTCGCGCCCACTCCTGTACGTGTTGCTCCGCCCCTGGCAACCGCTCCGTCCACTCTGCGCAACACTACACGTATGGAGCCCATTAGCGAGGAGGAAGTCAAGTCTCCAACCTCGCTACGCCTCGCCCTCGGCAGGGCAAAGGAGGTCGTCAACATCTCTGCCTGAGTACGCTTAGCTGCCGTGTATTGTACCGCTTTGTAAGATATGTACATAGGTTGTGAGAAGTAGCATGTTTGCGCATCATGTAGGATCTGGAGAAGTGCACTAGCCTAAATAACATGTCAGGATTATGTACGCATATCCTGAGTGATGTATTCTATAATTACCAACCGCGTGTAAGATATGTAATGAGCAGTCCTTCTCCGTGCACAAGTCGATTTGTTTTTCTTAAGTAAGCCAAGTTATTTAATTCTATCTGCTAGCTTTATGCATTTATGGTTTTGTTTTGCGACTCTTTCCGCTTTTCTTATGAGTTTTACAAAAAAATATATCCCCGGAGTGAAAAATGTCTCGTCCTTGGACACGCTCCATGCCAACTCCACCAGAGGAAAATTATGATACACAACCCAACAACGAGTTCACTCAGGGACAGTCAAGCCAACAGGGCAGTGAATCGGCACTTTCACAAATGTGCCGCCTTTATGAGCAGAGTCAGCAACAACATCGGGAGATGATGAACCAAGTCATCAACATGGGAAATCACCATGGACAGTATCAACAGCATTCCAAGTTATCTGAACTACAGAAGACACATCCTCAAACATTTTCTCACATTGACAAGCCTCTTGAAGCCGAGGACTGGCTTCGAGATATGGAGAGGAAATTAATTATTGCAAAATGTTCAGATCTCGAGAAAGTACTATATGCTCCACACTATCTCACAGGAGCAGCCGCATCGTGGTGGGAGAATTTTCTGCACATGCATCCCAACGAAAATAACATAACCTGGGATGATTTCAAGGAAGGTTTCCGTGGTGCACATATTCCTAAGAGTATTATGAAAATCAAGAAGAGAGAATTCGATGACCTCAAACAAAGGAACATGACAGTGTCAGATTACAACAGTCAATTTACCCTATTATCCCGCTATGCCAATGAGGAACGTATGACTGAAATCAAGAAGATGGAGAAATTCCTTGACGGTCTGGCGCCCGCGCTTAAATGCCAACTGGTCGTGCACACTTTTCCTGATTTTAAAACACTGGTGGACAAAGCCATTACTCTGGAAAATGAGAGACGCAGTCTGGAAGATATCCGCAAGCGAAAAAGGGACCAGACTAATCACGCTCGCAATCACCGAAGCAAGACAGATTTTCAAAAGGGTGGGACACACAAATTCTCATCCAATGTCTCACGCCCAATCAAGAATTTTCATGCAAGGGACAAGGAATTCACCTATCGCCCCGGCGTTACTTGTTACGCTTGTGGAGAAGAAGGGCACTATGCCAAACAGTGCCCCAAGCCAAGGAGTTCAACCCCAAAGCCGAACAACGGCGCAAATAATTCAGCACCCAAGCGAAACAATTTCAATCCCAACAATAACCACGGGAAGGGTCATCTGAACCACGTAACCAAAGAGGAGGCACAAAATGCTCCGGATATCGTACTCGGTACGTTTCCTGTCAACACAATACCTGCAATGGTTTTGTTTGATTCTGGAGCTTCTCACTCTATCATTTCGAAAAGTTTTGCTTTGCAAAGTAAGTTTTCGATACTTCCTTTGGAGAAATCCATGATCATCAAGTCCCCTGGGATTCAGCAAGTTTCTCAGAATTACTGTCAGAATGTGGTCATTGAGTTCGAAGGATTGGAGTTTCACGCAAATCTTATTGTATTGGAAAATAAAGGACTGGATGTCATCCTAGGGATGGATTGGCTAACCACCAATAAAGGTTTCATCGACTGTTTCAACAGGACCGTGATTCTCACACACCACCAAGGGAAGACAATAAGAGTATCAGCCAAGGAAGGAAAAAGACCCCGGCAACCGAGATTAAATAAGGTGGACGTTTCTGAGCTAAACAAGGTTCCAGTAGTGTGTGAATTTCCAGATGTATTCCCTGAAGAGCTGCCAGGCATGCCACTAGACCGAGAAATAGAATTCCGCATTGAGCTAGCACCAGGAACCGCCCCCATATACAAGAAACCATACAGAATGGCACCATCCGAGTTGGTCGAGTTGAAGAAGCAAATAAAGGAATTACTGGAAAAAGGATACATTCGAGCCAGCTCCTCACCTTGGGGGTCACCAATTTTATTTGCCAAAAAGAAGGATGGAACGCTGAGATTGTGTATCGACTATCGAGCACTTAACATGGTCACAGTCAAAAACAAATACCCGATGCCAAGGATAAACGATTTGTTTGATCAACTTGCTCAGGCCAAGGTATTCTCAAAAATTGACTTAAGGTCAGGATACCATCAATTGAAGGTACGAACGGAAGATATCCCCAAAACAGCCTTCACCTCCAGATATGGACTGTACGAGTTCACAGTGATGCCATTTGGATTAACTAACACCCCAGCATATTCTGTTCACCTCATGAACAAAGTATTTATGAAGTTTATGGACAAGTTCGTCGTGGTATTCATCGACGATATTCTGGTATACTCCAAGACACCAGAAGAGCACGCAGAACATCTCAGGATTGGGCTAGGAGAGCTAAGAAAACACCAATTGTATGCCAAGTTCAGCAAGTGCGAATTTTGGCTAAGGCAAGTAGGTTTTCTAGGCCACGTGCTGACTCAAGACGGTATCGCAGTGGACCCAGAGAAAGTTAAGGCCGTACTTGACTGGAAATCACCAGCCAGCGTAACGGACATACGGAGTTTCTTGGGAATGGCAGGATATTACCGCAGATTTATTGAAGGATTTTCCACCGTAGCCAAGCCTATGACACAGTTGCTCAAGAAAGATAAGAAGTTTGAGTGGACAGAAGCCTGCGAGAAAAGTTTCCAAGAGCTAAAGCGGAAATTAACAACAACACCGGTATTAATCGTACCCGACATACACAAGAATTTTGAAGTATATTGTGACGCGTCCAGAAAAGGTCTCGGATGCGTGTTGATGCAGGAAGGCAAGGTTGTCGCCTACGCTTCAAGGCAACTTCGCAAGCATGAGGAAAATTATCCCACTCATGATTTAGAAATGGCAGCGATTATTCATGCACTCAAGGAATGGAGGCATTTCTTACTTGGGAATCGATGTGAAATATATACGGATCACAAAAGTCTCAAATATATTTTCACGCAGCCAGAACTAAATTTACGGCAACAACGCTGGTTGGAATTGGTAAAGAATTATGATGTTGGGATCCATTACCATCCAGGGAAAGCAAATGTAGTGGCCGATGCCCTGAGTCGGAACCCCAGCTCCGACGGAAACTATCTGCACAGCTTGAGGCCCGAATTCCATCAAGAATTTGCCAAGCTCAACTTGATAATGGTAGCAGAAGGCACCATATCAAACTTGGAAATACAACCCAACCTTGTGGAGAAAATTAAAGAAGCTCAGCCCGGTCACCCCAGCATTGAAGGAATTAAAAGAAAGTTGAATATGGGCAAGGCCTCGAAATTCGTCATAGATAATGAAGGAATATTATGGTACGGAGAAAGGCTATGCGTGCCAAACATAGAAGACCTTAAACAACAAATTTTAGCTGAAGCACACACCACTCCATATTCGATCCACCCTGGAGGAACCAAAATGTATAAGGATATTCAGGAAAGATTTTGGTGGCACGGTATGAAGAGGGACATAGCCGCCTTCATTGCATGTTGCGACTCATGTCAGCGCATAAAAGCTGAACATCAGAGACCAGCCGGACTACTGCAACCAAACAAAATACCTGAGTGGAAATGGGATGAAATAGGGATGGATTTTATTGTCGGACTACCTCGGTCACGACACGGGAATGATGGCATATGGGTCATCACTGACAGGTTGACCAAAGTGGCACACTTTATTCCAGTGAAGACAACCTACACCACTCAGAGGCTTGCCAGGATTTATCTTTCCTGCATAGTTTGTCTGCACGGTGTCCTGAAGACTATAATATCCGACAGAGGCACTCAGTTCGTCTCAAGATTTTGGGAGCATTTACAACAGGCTCTGGGAACCCAACTAGCCTTCAGTACCGCATACCATCCACAGACTGATGGACAAACTGAACGCGTAAACCAAATTTTAGAAGACATGCTGAGAGCATGTGTCCTCACATATGGAACCAGTTGGGAAGAAAGCCTGCCATACGCCGAGTTCGCGTATAACAATAGCTACCAGGCCAGCCTACAAATGGCACCATTTGAGGCTTTGTACGGACGGAGATGTCGTACCCCGTTAAATTGGTCAGAGACCGGAGACAGCCGCATCTTCGGACCAGACATGCTCAGAGAAGCCGAGGAAAAGGTCAAGCTAATCAGAGACCGACTTAAGACCGCTCAAAGTCGACAGAAGAGTTATTATGATCAGAAACATCGTAGGGTCAGCTTCGAACCCGGTGAGTTCGTATACCTGAGAGTGTCCCCTATGAGAGGATTGCAATGATTTAAGATTAAAGGAAAGTTAGCACCAAGATTCATTGGACCATTCTGCATAGTGGCACGAAGAGGCACTGTAGCCTACCAGCTAGACTTACCCGAAGACTTGTCCGACATTCACGACGTGTTCCACGTCTCTCAATTAAGGAAGTATGTAAGCAACCCAGAGAAACAAGTATCCCATGAAAACATTGATATGCAGCCAGACCTCACTTATCGAGAACGTCCCGTAAGAATATTAGAGGAGCCTGAAAGGAGGACCCGACAGAAGACCATCAAGTTTTTCAAAGTCCAGTGGAGCAATCACACCGACAGTGAAGCAACTTGGGAAAGCGAGGATTTTCTTAGGACTGAGCATCCACACCTATTTAAGGATCAGCTGAAATCTCGGGGACGAGATTTTTCCTAAGGGGGTAGGTGTTGTGACACTCTAAAATTTTTATTTGGTTTTTATCAAAAACTTTGTAGTTTTTGAGGAGAGGCTATTTAATTTTTTTATTTTAGAAAAACCTTCCACTTAAAACCTTCCTTTGCCTTGGCAAGGATTTTATTTTTTTCAAACCTTGGCGTTTGATCTTTTGAAACTTCTTCTATGTTGGTTCTCTCAAATTTAATTTTTGAGTTTAAATTGTTTTCTTTTAAAATGAAGCTCTATGAAAATTTGGGGATTTTCATATCTTGGAACCACCCTTGACTTTGCATTGTTTCCATGTGGTAAAACCCCTCCAAAACCTCCCCTACACCTTGTGATCAACCTAAGTTCTCTGTCCCAACTAATCCAAACAAGTTTTGGATTTTATTCTAATTATTTTCCCTCTCAAATCAATTCTGAAAATTATTTTGAGCCCAAATGATTTTCAAAGCAAGTACCATATTGCATTTGAGTTTTGACCTCAAACCAACTCTCCTGGATAGTCCTTTGTACCCACAACCCAGAACCATCTTGATCCACTCCTTCTCTTTTCAAAATTTTCAAAATTCAGCCTCTGCAAGTTTGGACCAGATTTGCCAAATTTGATGAAATTCATATCTACACTACTCCAAAAATTCCACCAAAATTCAGGCAACCTATGTGAGCAATGAGAAGCCACTCCACCAAGTTTCAGCTCAAGGAAAAATCCCTAGATGCCATTTTCATTCTGTCGAACACCTTGCGGGCACTGTTACTGTTCAAAAATTCAGAAAAGTTCAGTTTCAGTGTCGTGTGCGTTCGTCAGTTCCTCTCACGCGTTCACAGTGCATTTGGCACGTTCCCCTCCGCCTCTTCCTACTGTCTGGAGCACCACACGCTCACTTGGCCTCTTCCTGGCGTCGGTGGCACGATGGCCCGCCCTCGCCGGAGTCTTCTGCGGCGTCGGGACCTCCCGTGGCGGCTGACAGGGGGCAAGAACGGCGGCTCAACGCCGTTCCGCGCCGCCCAGCGCTCCCTGGCTCTCCGCGTGGCCTCATGCACGCCAGCGCACCCCCACTGCACCGTCGCCGTGGCCCGACAGCCCTGGACGCGCTCTCTGCCGCCAACGGACCCACGCCGTCCCGTTCCGACCAAAGCCTGCCCTAAGCTTCTAATCCAAGTCCGGTTAGCATCTAAACGGACCCAGTAAACTCCCAAGACGGCGCTCGACTCCCTAATCACCCCCGACCGAGCACTGCGCCACCGTAACCATCGACGGAAATCCCCGTTCACGGCCACCGCCTCGGGCTGCCTATAAAAAGGGCCCCCGAGCTCACCCTCGTGCACGCCTCATCCCCACACCTCACCAACGCCACGCCAGGCCACTAGGGGGACCCCGAGGAGGTCTTCCCCCTCAACTCCGGCCGCCCCGATCCGCCTCGGCCGCCACCTCGATTCGCTCCGGTGAGGCCGTCTCCGGCGCCCAAACCCCGTTCGTTACCCTCTCTAGCTACCAGGAGCATAACCCCCTCCTCAATTTGATCACTGCAGCTCTCTCCGACGAAGTCCGCAACCACCCGAACCGCCGTCCGCCGGAGCAAAGCTCGCCGTCGACGTGGTGCTCGCCGACCGACACCACCACCACCAACCGACGCGGAAGGGTGCCCTGAACACGGAGGTACCCTCCGATCTTTCTGCCTCGCCGTGGATCGCTGCCGGCGACCACCGCGGCTCTCGGGCACCGGCGAACTCTGCCGCCCCGTTTGAATATTTAAACCTGACAGGCGGGACCCTCCTATCAGCCTCTCTATCCTGTCGGAGCGAAGCGTTTTCTGAAAACGTCTTCTTCCGAATGCGCTTTCCCTCTGGGCTGGCGTAGTCGCTACCGAAGCGCTTCCTGTTTTTATAAACTAGCCCCTAGAAAACTTCTGTTTCATTACAGATGAGTCCCTGGACAAAAACCTTTATAACTTTTAAATAGAAAGGTATTTTTGGTTGATTCTTTTTCTGTTCTCTCTAAAATTTTGTCTAGTTTTTTATCAGATTTATTTGGAAAATATTTGGTATACTTTCTGTGCACTCCTTGGTATTCATGATAGCGCATATATTTTCTTTATATCGTAGATACCGAAGGAGGTGACGGAGCCGTGAACTTCACCGAGCTAGGCTCCGACTACTCTGAACCAGGAAAGCATGTTTGAACTTTTGATATGATGAGTGTCTTGGCATGTTTTGCATTTAGTTAGTTTCATGGCATGTTGATAAGCATATCAATGAAGGTCATTTTATGCGATAATGAGGTAAGTGAGTTCGATGATCCATAAGTGGATGGATGTGAGTATGAATGGCCATGTGTTGGCATGAGGATGGGTGAGATGGCAGTGTTGTAGCATGCCAGTCTAATGCCGGACTATGTGACTTCAGTGTCAAACCGTATCGGTCTAGTTCCTTTCATTTCCTTCCCTGTACTACCACATGTTTTCCGCAAGGAATATGGTTTAGTAAGTTGCAAACCGCTTTTCTGGTACACACCAAAAGGAGAGGCTATGATGATGGTTCCATGGCCCTGGATTAAATCCAGTCATCCGGTCAGGGGGCATGGGTGTTTCCGGTTGGGACCGAGAGGGGGGCACCCCTTAGAGCGCGCGTATATAAATTTGATCCCATGCTATTCGAAATTGTGATCTCCCCGTCTCAAAAGTTTTTCTTGGACGATGTCTAGGGTGATTCCTAGCATCGAGAGGTATGATGGGTGTG
The DNA here is from genome assembly GCF_002162155.2 of Triticum dicoccoides. Classification (NCBI taxonomy): domain Eukaryota; kingdom Viridiplantae; phylum Streptophyta; class Magnoliopsida; order Poales; family Poaceae; genus Triticum; species Triticum dicoccoides. Next base: position 132,005,724 of record NC_041389.1, read on the forward strand.
TACTGGTTAGCTATGTTTTCTTTCGAAATACCGTAAACGGAACTAGTCCTTCGTGACTACGGAAATCCGTTGGCTGTGGGAATAATTTTGTACAAACTCTGCAGAGTCATATATCCCTCCAAATCATCTATTCCATGTCCAAATTCGTATTATCTTGTCCTAACAATGACAGTGTTGATGACAGAGACTCCGGTATTTCGCATGAGTGCTAATTCCGGTTAAATGATATTCCTGTGGATGGACTAACCCATTTATTCTTATGAATTAAAAGTTTATTATGATTATTATTTATCTGTCCATAAAAGCCCTTTCAGTGATGTCGCCCCGACGTCCGACTGTGGCATTTTCTTTTCAAGCCCGTTCTGTGATGTCGCCCCGACGTCCGACTGTGGCATTTCTTTTCAAGCCCCTTCTGTGATGTCGCCCCGACGTCCGACTGTGGCATTTCTTTTCAAGCCCTTTCTGTGATGTCGCT
>NC_041389.1:132006520-132089876 GCF_002162155.2 Triticum dicoccoides
GACTGTGGCATTTCTTGTCAAGCCCTTTTTGTGATGTCGCCCCGACGTCCGACTGTGGCATTTCTTTTCAAGCCCTTTCTGTGATGTCGCCCCGACGTCCGACTGAGGTATTTCTTTTTAAGCCCTTTATGTGGTGTCGCTAAGACGCCCGACTGTGGTATCTTTTTCTTTATATTTATTTGTTCACCTTTCGAGGCATCGCTTCAGACACCCGATCGGAAATTATTTATGTTCTGTTGGGATTTCTGGCGGACTACCGCCGTTTCCCTTTTACTTACCTTGCTATGATAATTTTGAATGTACATTGGTGAATTTATTCATGACGCATCCATGCATGCATTTGTTATATCTTACGTCCGAACTGTCTTGCGAGTACTTTCAAAGTACTCACTGGCTTGTTGATTTGGCCAGATGCTGACGAAGGCGATTTCATGGATGAAGAGTTCGATAGCGATTCCGACACTTAGAGGAGTCCCAGTCAGTCTCGTGCGACCCTGGATTTGGTCACTGTTTTATATCCGCTTCCGCTACCAAATAAATTCATCGAGCCTCACCTCGACGCTCGATGAGATGATAGACTTAGAGTCTTGTATTTCTCTCCCCGCTGTGTTTTTCCAACACCACCCTATCCTCGAGTCAGTAGTATGTCTCCACACCACTGTGTCATGTCCGCCATTATGTATAATTATTGGCGTGCTTGTAATAATTTGGTTGAGCAACCGCAGTTCGACCCTGTAATATATTTTATGCTACTGGCTTATTGTATCAAGAAATTGTCTACCAGTGAGGAGGATTTCTCTCATACTGGACTCCAAAGATTGGTTTCTCAATAAATATTTTTATTGGAAAACCGGTCGCGACATACTTGCTTGCGTGCGGCCATGGACCATGTGGGTCCTAACTGTCAGCCTTTCCATGTACATCCCTGTTCTGATGTTGTCGTTTGTTGACAATGTTGACTACGTCGTGTCGAGAACACCAGTGCGATGGACGAGGCGAGACCAGGAAGGGAATGACCCGGAGGTGGCGAAGCCACATTAGTGGAGGGATGTGGGTGAGCAGAGGGATGGCCTGGCCAGCGGTGGGAGTTGTAGGGGGCGGTGAGGCCTGCGTGGCAGCATAGCCGGCCACGGGAGGCGGGAGCAGGCGGTCATGCTGGCGCTGGATTTGGCGACTGGAGCAAGAAGATCAGAGATTGAAGAAACATGACGGCCGTTGGATTGACATCCAATAGTTACGTCTGCTAGAATTGTTTGTTGATGTACTAATAAGTAAAAAAAATCTTGCATACGCATCAACTTAGTAGGCCCACAACTCAGACCATTACCTATTTTTTAATAATTTACAACTCATTGCAACTTCTTATGCAATTTATTGCAGTCCGTTTTTTTGTTTGTCCAGGGTCAGGATTAAAAATGTAAATGAAATTTCGCATATTTCGGTGCAGTCCAAACTATTTTTGATATCGAAATGTCAAGGCAGATTTAAAATACTTTGAAGATATATTTAAATTAGGTTAAAGCCCACTGAAATTGGAATTTGAAAATGTGAAAAAACAGAAATTATAAAGTAATTGCCACTTTGTCGTCAGTTTTTTATATTTAGAGCCCATTTCATAGTACTTTCAAGTTTTGCAGCCGTCTTGAAAGACCTGCAGCCCATTAGGGCATAGAAAAATAAGTAGGCCTCGATTGGGTATTCTTCAGAAAAAATAAACTGGGCTCATTTTCACAAATAAAAAATAGCTGGGTTGGTCATGTGGTGAACGTAAAATATAAGCATGGGATAGACGGGCCATAGCCCAGTTGAAACCCTGCTCCGTCTCAACAATAAGAAAAACAAATACTACTCGAGCAACTACATCCCAGTTGTCAGCCAATCTTGTGCAGTTATCTTGTCTATTGACTATATATGCTAACAATGTCATGGGTCCCAGATGTTAGGAAACCACTAGGAGGAAGCATTTTCTTTTTCTATACGCTGACACTGGAGTGTATATAACAAAAAATGAGGAACTTCCTTGCGTACGGCCATGGAAATGGTGGGCCCCTACTGTCATCCTCTCCATGTATAGTCCTCTCCCGATTCCTCTTGTTTGTTGACCATGTTCACAATGCAAGAGGGCGGCGCTGCGGTGAGCGCATTGAAGCACGCGGAGGACGATGACAAGGCCTCGGACGTTGGCGTTAATGATTTAGGAGACGGTGGGGCAGCGATGTGTGCGCTGAGGTGAAGCCAGCCATGGGAGGCAGAAGCAGGCGGCCCCGTCGGCGCTGGTTTGGTTTTGGCGGCTAGAGAAAGACGAGACTGAAGAAACACAACAGACTGTATAAGCAGCAGGAGTACTTAACAAGCTTAACTGAAACCAGCAGGGGCACTTCGCAACCATAGCTGAAAGCAGTATTGTAAGTGCATCTAGTGCCACCCCTAGTTGGTTTTGGAGTATTGACGACAAATTTGGTTGAGGGACTAATGCGTTTGTGAGAATTGCAGGATAACGTAGGTAGTGTCCCTCATTGATTCGGTTTACCTACCGGAGATGACCCCTAAAAATGTATGAAGACATTGACGACAATGGTGGTATGTGAAGATATTCACATTGAAGACTATGACATGAGAAGACATTGAGTGAAGACTATGGAGCGCGAAGACTGTGTCGTTTCGTTGTTTCCTTTTTCTTCTTTGTTGAGTCATAGGAACCACCGTACTGTTAAGTGGGTTGCAAGTGAACAAAGTCAGAATGACTGAAGTGATGCTCAACCCAAATCCTATGTCTTCGAGCGAAGACAATGAGAGCAAAGTAAAGTTGCCGTGTGTGTTTGATGAGTCAGCTTTGCTTGTAGCCCAAGTAAAGTTGCCGTGTGTGTTTGAAATCTGACCGTTGGAACACGTGTCAGTTCCTTAGTGACCCAGGGTCATTTCGGACATATCAGGTCAGGTTGCCTAGTGGCTATAAATAGCCCACCCCCTACACCATAAATTGGTGGCTGCTCAGAGTTAGTACATGGATTTTGTCGTTTGAGAGCAACCCACCTCGAAGCCTTTGAGAGAGAGAAATCCTTGCGAGGACAAAGCCCAAACACCCAGAGCCAAAGAGTGTTAGGCATCACTGAAGCCTTTCTGTCTGTGTGACCTGAAGACTTATTACACTTGAGGACTGTGAATCCTCCAGCCGGTTTGGCGTCGCGTTCTGAGCATCCAAGAGTCATTGTGGATTGCCGGTGAACGAAGTCTGTGAAGGTTCGGAAGTCTACCTTGAAGACTTACCAGAGTGATTGGGCGAGGACTGTGTGTCCTTAGCTCAAGGGGAATAAGGTGAAGACGCGGTCTTCTGAGTTGAATCTCAGCCTCCCTAACCAGACGTACAGTTGTCACAGCAACTGGAACTGGTCCAACAAATCCCGTGTCTTCAACAAGTGATTGGTTCTATCCTCTCCCTCCCTTTACTTAGAGTTTGTCTTCGTGAAGTCATTGCCTATTTGTCATACCTGTTTGACTTCATTGCTTGACTACTATTGTTGATTGGCTTCATACTATCTTCCATCCTGATCCTTACTACCAAGCTGTTATTAGTCTTTGTACTTTCACATTATTGCATACTTGACTATGGTTTGCTTGTTGTAGTTTATCTTCCGCTGCATATTAATTAGGTCATTTCTATTGTTTGTCTACGAAACTTCCATGTTTTGAAGACTTTCATAAAAAACGCCTATTCACCCCCCCCCTCTAGTCGATAACTAGCACTTTCAATTGGTATCAGAGCAAGGTACTCCCTTGTTCTGTGTGATTCGGTTTAACCACCTAGAGTTTTAGCTATGTCGACTGCAGGATTGAGGACATATCTTGCCCCACCTTTGACGGTCATGAGTATCCTCGGTGGAAGGCCATGATGAAGAAGCAACTCATGGCTATGGACAGCGAACTGTGGACCGTCACTGAGATTGGTCTTACCGATCTATGCAAGATGGCGGAGGCTGATGACATTCGCAAGTACACTCTACTGAACCTCACGGCGAAGGATGTCATCTGCTCCTGTCTATCCCGAAATCAGTTCAGGAACGTCATGCACCTCAATCACGCGAAGCTAATCTGGGACCGGCTTTCTGAGGTCTATGAAGGTCATCGTACTCGTCATGATCCTTGGTTTGAGGACTACAAAGAGTCTCTTAAAGAGATGAGCTTTGCACCTGAATCACCATCATCTTCACCATGCCTCATGGCAGGGGGTGCTAAGGTAACTGAATGCTACCTCTCTGAAACTAGTGATGATGAATCAGGTGATGAATTTTGCCCCAGCTATGTCAAACTTGCTTCCCTTGCCACTAAACAACAAAGAGCCTTGGAAAAGGTTCAAAACATGCTTAGTAAGAGCGATGATATGTTGGGTGAAGAAATGGGTCAGTCAAAAGCATTGGCTGAGAGTCTTTAGAGACTTCATTCCAAGTTTGACGCCCTTCAAGATCAACATAATGCTCTCTTGTCTGATCACGAGAAGCTTTCTTCTGAATGTCTTCAAAGAAAGCAAGATCTTGAAAAGATAAGAGTGGATTATGAAGATCTTCAGAAGGAGCACGATTCATTACTTGCTCAACAGATCAGTCCCGCTCAGGATGGATTTGAACCACCATGTCTAAAATGCATTGAGTGTGATAACGCTACCTCTGTTGCTGAATGTTCCACTGCTGCTACTGTTGCATTGTCTTCAACTACTGATGTGGTAACTAACCCCTCTGCGGAGGATACCACTACCATTGCTGATGAAAATGCTAGGTTGAAGACATTGCTTGAAACAGGAATGTATAAAAGTCTGAAAGGACATCAGACACTTTGCGATGTCCTCAAAAAGCAGATTCTGAACCAAAACCCTAGGAAAGAGGGTGTTGGGTTCGAGAGGAAAATGAATGTTGATGGTTCCTACTGGAAGCCTGAGAAGTATCACAAAACCACATGGGTTGCTGCAAAGGGACCTTCAGTGGATCCATCCACCTTATCTGGCTTTACCTGTGCTAATCCCATTATCATTGATGAATCCCTTGATGCAAACTATAAGCTGTTCAAGAATCAGAATGGTGAAGTGTTTGCCAGGTATATTGGTACTAACTGTAGGAATGGACCACCTATGAAGAAGATCTGGGTACCTAAGTAGTGCATTGAGAATCTTCCTGTGAATGTCATCATGACACCACCAAGGAAGAAGACAAACCCCAGACCTATGGCTTCATATGGCCCAAAGGCTTCATACAGATACATGACTCACCTGAGTCACCCTAACGCCAATGTTTTGCAGGGAAACCGTACTCAAACTTATGAATATGAGCGTGTGTATTCAAACCGCTATGTTCATAGAACTAAGAACTTTTCTACTTATTCATATGAGTATCATGCTTCTCCTGCAAGGCTATTTGCTAGGGCTTCAAGGCCAAAATTCTCAGATGCTGCACTTAGACTCATTGCTTGTAAGCCACCCCTGAAGATGTGGGTGGTGAAGAAGAATTAACTTTCTTTTGCAGAATAAAGGTCTCCAGCCTGTAATCAAAGACGTCTGATGCTATTGCTGGGGACCTAAAACACATTAAGGGACGCATGATAAAATGGTCTTACTATGTATTTCACATCTGAATCGCTTACCAGTCATACTATGTGTCCTAACCTTGATCTAAGATGTGATAATCCTTGTGTGCGTCAAATGCTTATGCTTCACAACACTCTTTGTGAAGCCTATCCTCCTAACTGCACTGTAGGGTATGACACCTCATGCTTCAGAATGGATTATGGACAGCGGATGCACTAATCATATGACTGGTGATCGAAGTCTTCTCATGGACTCAACCTTACGTCCATCAGACAAGAGTCACATCACATTTGCTGACACTGGTAAAAGCAAGGTATTGGGTCTAGGTAGAGTTGCAATCTCAAAGGATCAACACATGGACAAAGTGATGCTTATTGAATCCCTTGGTTTCAACTTAATGTCTGTCTCGATGCTTTGTGACTTGAACATGATTGTGCTTTTCGGAAAATATCGTTGCCTTGTACTAATGGAATCTGACAAGTCTCTAGCCTTTGAAGGGTATCGGAAATATGATCTATACATGGTAGATTTCTCGGCAGGTCCACAGCTTGCCGTATGTCTTCTTGCAAAAGCTTCAGAATGCTGGCTCTGGCATCGGAGGTTGGGGCATGCTGGCATGAGGAACTTGCACACACTCGCCAAGAAGAAGCATGTCATAGGCATCGAGGGTGTCAAGTTCAAGAAGGATCATTTGTGTGGTGCCTGCGAAGCTGGAAAGATGACTAGGGCCAAGCATCCCTCGAAGACAATCATGACGACATCTCAACCCTTCGAGCTGTTACACATGGACTTATTTGGCCCTACTCACTACTCCACCCTCACAACAACTGCATGTCTCTATGGCTTCGTCATTGTTGATGACTACTCAAGATATACATGGGTGCACATAATTCTCTACAAGACTGAAGTGCAAGATGTCTTCAGATGCTTCGCCAACCGAGCCATGAACAATTATGTCGTCAAGGTCAAGCATATCAGAAGTGACAACGGCACTGAGTTTAAGAACACCGGACTTGATCTTTATCTGGATACAATGGGAATCACTCATGAGTTCTCTGCTCCATACACACCTCAGAAAAATGGCATCGTAGAGCGCAAGAACAGAACCCTCATTGAGATGGCTTGAACAATGCTCGACGAGTACAAGACACCAAGGAAGTTCTGGCCTGAAGCTATTGATACAGCATGTCACATCATCAACCATGTTTACATCCATAAGCTTCTGAACAAAACATCATATGAGCTCCTTACTGGCAGGAAGCCAAATGTCAGCTACTTCAGAGTATTTGGAGCTAGGTGCTGGATCAAGGATCCCCATCACAAGTCAAAATTTGCACCTAAAGCTCACGAAGGCTTCATGCTCGGTTATGGAAAGGACTCGCACTCTTACAGAGTCTTCAACCTCTATCTCTAAAAAATCGTCAAAACAGTGGATGTGCGATTTGATGAAACCAATGGTTCACAAAGAGAGCTCCTGCCAAGTACACTAGACGAAGCTCCACCCAGCGAATCTATCAAGCTGATGGGAACTGGTGAAATCATGCCTTCTGAAGCACAGCCTGAAGAGGAACTTATCATTTCTGCACCTAACCAACCTGAAGACAATGCTCACACTGAAGACAATCCTCCCAATGATGACAATGATCAACAAGAGCAAGGTCTTCGTCCAGTTCATCCTCGAGTTGCAAATGAAGTACAAATTGAGAAGATAATTGATAGCATCAATGCACTTGGTCCACTTACTCGCTCAAGAGCAACACAGTTAGCAAATTTTTGTGGGCACTTTTTGTTTGTGTCAATATAAGAACCCAAGAAAGTTGCTGAAGCCTTTATGGAACCTGAATGGATACAAGCTATGCAAGAAGAACTTCAACAGTTCAAGCTGAACAATGTTTGGGAACTTGTCAAGCGTCCTGACCCTCACAAGCATAACATTATTGGCACAAAATGGATATATCGAAACAAGCAAGATGAGCATGGTCAAGTCGTCAGAAACAAAGCATGTCTTGTGGCTCAAGGATATACTCAAGTTGAAGGAATTGACTTCGATGAAACATTTGCTCCTGTGGCTAGGCTTGAAGCTATTCGCATATTGCTAGCCTATGCTAACCACCACAACATCTTGCTATATCAAATGGATGTGAAGAGTGCATTTCTCAACGGCAAGATTGAAGAAGAAGTATACGTTGCTCAACCACCTGGCTTTGAAGATCCAAAACATCCTGATATGGTGTACAAGCTAAACAAAGCACTGTATGGCCTCAAACAAGCTCCTCGCGCTTGGTATGATACGATCAAAGACTTCCGGAAGAGCAAAGGCTTCAAACCTGGATCCCTCGATCCCAGGCTCTTCACAAAGACATATGATGGTGAACTGTTTGTGTGCCAAATATATGTGGATGACATTATTTTCGGCTGCACCAACCAGAAGTATAGTGATGAGTTTGGATACATGATGCAAGAGCAATATCAGATGTCCATGATGGGTGAGCTGAAGTTCTTCCTTGGTCTTCAAATTCGTCAGCAAAGGAATGGCATCTTCATATCTCAAGAAAAATACCTCAAAGATTGTCTGAAGAAGTTTGGAATGGAAGATTGCAAAGGTTACACGACGCCAATGCCAGCCAAACACCATCTAGGCCCCGACGACAATGGTAAAGAGTTTGATCAAAAGGTATACCGCTCCATGATTGGTTCCTTACTTTACCTATGTGCATCTAGGCCAGATATCATGCTTAGTGTTTGCATGTGTGATCGATTCCAAGCGGCACCAAAGGAATCGCATCACTTAGCTGTGAAGCGAATTCTTCGATATTTGGCTAACACCCCAACACTCGGATTATGGTATCCAAAGGGCTCAAAATTTGATCTGGTTGGATTCTCGGATGCTGATTATGCTGGTGACAAGGTGGATCGCAAGTCTACATCAGGCACATGTCACTTTCTGGGATGATCACTTGTCTGTTGGTCTTCAAAGAAGCAAAACTGTGTATCACTCTCAACTGCTGAATCCTAATACATTGCTGCTGGATCTTGCTGCGCTCAGCTTCTATGGATGAAGCAAACTCTCAAGGACTATGGCATCAATCTGAAACAAGTGCCTCTCTTCTGCGACAACGAAAGCGCCATCAAGATTGCCAACAATCCAGTCCAGCACTCGAAGACAAAGCACATTGAAATTCGTCATCACTTTCTCAGAGATCATGTCATGAAGAAAGATATTGACATCATTCATGTCAACACTGAAGAGCAACTGGCAGATATCTTCACAAAGCCCTTGGATGAGAAAAGGTTTTGCAAGTTACGGTGTGAGCTAAATATCTTGGAATCCTCAAATGTCCTGTGATCAGGCACACATCCTAACACTTATGCATGTTGATGACTTAGATGTGCAACACACGAAGTAAAGTATATCTTCAATCAATGAAGACTTACATTCTGAGTGTGAATACATTAACATGGAATTTCACTTCGGAGCGCCACGATAATTGTGCGCCGTGTCTAGGGCTAATACTTCCTATACGGTGGGTAACACCACCACTAAATTTCTCTGTTTGAAGTGTTTCACTCATGGCGTTATTTTTGCAATGTCTTCGCAATCGGTTTGTCTTCAATTTCAACTTATCTTCATGATTTTCTTCACTATATTGATTTGATTGCTCTCTGACATGTATACTAGTGTTCTGTCCTCTACAGCATTCACTTATAGCTATGTCTTCCTAGTTGAATCTTTTGAACTAAGTGAATGTGATCGGACCCTAATCTCTCTATGCTTTCTATCTCAAACTCTATCTGTCCAAATCATATGCATTCTATTGAAACTGTCGAATGTCTTCTCTGTGTCCTTGTCAGCAGAAGACACAGAGACAAACATTAAGTCTGTTTTAAATGATTCATCCTTATTGTTTGAAATCTGGAGAAGCCGGAACAACCATCCGACAAACCTGGCGGGCGTGGGAACGTGGGACAACTCTGAGTATGTTGCATGCTTGCCATGTGCCCCTCAGATGTGAACCGTTAGGGGCACCTGCGTAATTGCACTATGCCGCACACTTCCTTATAAATACATGTCCCCTGCGGTAAAGAAAACCTTCTTCCACCTATCCACCTCGTTAAAACCCTAGCGCCACTGCTAGCTCTCGACGACGCCGACGACGAAGCGCTTAGCTGCCGCGACTTCTTCGACGCCGTCCTCACACCGGCCGCGGACATCGTCCTCTCCGCCACCGTCGTAGGTGTCCTCCGTCGCCAAGTTAGGGCACGATGGATTGAACTGCTCGGTCTCGTATTCATCCCATCTAGCAGTTCTTCGTGTGGTAAATATAACTCTATTTTTACCATCTTTTTGATCCTCAAAGATTCATCCTATTTACCAAAATTGGTTTCTGCCTATACAATGTTAGATCTATTCTGTCTGCATCTCATACTCCTAGTATATTCACTTAAACTTCATATCTAGTTTGATTCCTCACTTGTACTTATTCATGGATTCGTACAAATCTGGAACCAACTCTCAACATATAAGTGAATTTCTTCGCATCATGAGGTCAATGTCTTCAAACTGATTTATCTTCAAAATCTTCTGAGAATGCATATGACCTCTTCCCCTTCCCTCGCATCTCTAATGCTGTCACAGGTACATGTCCGTGGGAGAATCCCTTGGTTCTCATAGTCTGCATTCGTTTGCAGAATTCTTACAGCATCACATTAACTCTCCCGAAGCCAGTTCCTGTTTGTCCAGCAAGCGAAAGCCTTTGAAGCCTTTGAACGTGTTGAAGCCATTCAGTTTAAAGTTCATGGCTGCAGAGAAATCAGTAAGGAAGGGTGCCAGACAGCATCGTGGGAGAACATCAAAAGATTTGCCTGATGACCTCGCAGAGCTTTACAAGACAGATCCTGAAGAGGATTATAATCAGCGCAAGACACGAATCCAATGGATTCAATGATATTGGTCTGAACAATGGTTCAAATACAAGTTCGTGACCCAGGAATACGCTGAGAAGAATGCTATCAAAAGTCCTTGGGGTGATATTCTCTATCGAAGCCTTCCACCCAAGAACAGAGCTGAAGCTATTGCACAGGTTTTTATCCTTGTATGGTCCGTGGCCCTCAGCCTGAAAATGCCGACCCATCGTCATTGCTCTGGTGTCGTGATGATAATATCTTCAAGCGCAACTTCCGGCACGCAAAGCATCGGCCAAGGAAAACAAGAAGTCATTGGGATTAGACTTCAACCCTTGTCCCTCTACTCCCGGTGCTGACGGCTCACGTGATGCAGAACCCAATGTCATCGGTCCTTTCTGCAACCTTGATGGCCTCATCACTTACATTTTGGTCCAAGGTGCCAAAGTGGATCATTCTGATAATGATGCTGACACTGATGAAGCTCCAGCTCCTACTCCAAAGCCGCAGAAGCTAAAGAAGACTAAGGCTTCAACATCAGCTGCTCCACCAAAAGCTTCACGTGCGAAGCCACTGGCCACTGCACCTCCTGAGGACAGTGTGCAGTCTGAAGATCTATCACGTATCTCTAAGAAGACGGAGAAGAAAAAGAAAATCATCAAGCATACTGGTCATACATTGACTCCTGCTACCATTCTGTGAGAAGAGCACATTGATCTGTCCAGCGATGAAGATCTTGCAGATGATGCTCTTGAGCAACTGATCAAGAGCAAGGAAGAAGCAGAGATCTTCAATGATTTGCCTCTCTTCGATGTGGCAATCATCCATAACTTCATTAATGAGTGGTTTGACACCCCAAATCTCAGCTTTGAAGATCTGCAACTTCCCATTGGCCTCAGCGTCTCCTTCAATGGCGCCATTGCTTCTGAGCTAGCTCTTGCTCAGTGCATCGTTGAACTGAAGCACAAGATCGACTATGAGAAAGCTCAGTTCAAGAAGCATGTGGCAAAGCCCAGCGTGCAAGATGTCAAAAACTTCAAAATCATGCTGCACGAGCTCAAAGAAGCCTTTCACAAGAAGCACGAAGAAGCTAAAGGCTCTCGTGAGCGCATGAAAAGTCTGGCTGACAAGTGTGTGCTAGCCTACAATGAGGCTGAGAAGCGCAAGGCTCTTGGTCGTCCTGGCATTGACCCCAGAATGGCTGTAAAGAAGAAGAAGCTATCAACTAACCAATCTGCACCTTCAAGGCAGGAAGAACCTCGTATAGTCTTCCCAAGCAGCATGACTGGCTCGAAGCCAACGGTCATGTCAACCACTTCAGAACTGAAGAAGACGAGGGCTGCCAAGGCTGAAGCCAGAAAAAGGAAAAATCCTGAAGCCTCTGATGTTGCTCCCTCCAAGAAGAAGCGCAAAACTAAGAAGAATTGGGCTGCTCCCATGGAGCCCTTAGTTGTTGAACCTATCTCAATGGTTCTCCCTGCATCTGAACACCAAGAACGACGGATGATAGTTCATGAGCCGGCTTCCACAGAGGCTCATGAAGCTAAAGACATTCCAGCAGTTGACCCCACCACTGCTGAAGACATTGGTCACAATGACAATGTTGAAGATGATGAAGTTCTTCCTCACATCGAACACAACTTGGTATCATCGCCTGTTCTCACGAACAGCTAACTCATCAGCATTGGTCGTCCTGTGACGCCAATTGCTCAGGATGCATCATGGGCTGATCACCCACAACAACAAGACTCCCCGAGTACTCCCCAACAACAACAAGTCACACCACCTGTGCAAGAAGAAGAGGAAGACTTTGAGGCCCAGCCAACTCCATGTCCAAAGGCGTCGCCAGCATTACGCAGGCTTCGCAAAGGACCAAGGCCTCAAGTCCCTCTTTCGAGCGTTCCAGAAGGAGAAATGCACCACCAACCTGTTGCACGTCAAGTGTTTCCAGAAGCCACTCCGACTGTGAATGCCTCTGTGTCTGGAGCCAAAGCTGCTGAAGACAATCCGGCTGCATCAGCCGATGACAACCAAGAAGAAGAACATGTCCCTACTCCCCCCATTACTGCAGAAGTTGTTCCTGAAGTGAACATGCCAGTGCTCGACCCTCCAGCTCATCAAGTGGAGGTTGAAAATCCTGAGGCTGCCACCACCAACACAAATGAAGCCAATGACGTAGTCATGGCTGAAGCAAGTGTGGAGCCTGCACCAACCAATGTGCCAGAAGCAACTGATGCAACTGCTCGTGAAGCATCTGTTGTGCAGCCTGACGCCTCTGTTGTTGCCACTGCTCCTGTTCTGCCACCAAGGCCCCGTACAATTGAGCAAGCATACAACTATGGCCAGCTAATCACTGTCAAATGGCCAGTTCTGGTCCCTCCGCCTAATGCCTCTGGTCCTTAGTTTGATTATCATGTTGAGCATAGGCCTCTGGTCCAGAAACCAAAGCCAAGACGGCCAAGGTTCCCAGGTACTACCACTTCTACAGGGTCCTTCAATGCAAATGGCTTCAAAGCCCACAACACGTTCTTTGACAGCGCAAAGAACCCCTACTCAAGGCCAAGAATATCATCTGATCGTTTCTGGAGCTATCAGCAACGAAGCTATTACTCCTGCGTTCTGTATGATCAAGGGCGCATTTTCCCTCATATGCGCCTCGACACTGAAGCCATTGCTGGACTACCATGCTTAGAAGATGCACTTGACTGCTTTTGTCATGCAGGTCTGCTCAACTTTGTGACAGACAAAGAACATTGGAATGAGGAACTTTTGCTTCAATTCTATGCTGCCCTCCACATTCGCGGCTACAACAGGGATACAAAGACATGGGTTCTCAAGTGGATGATAGGAAATGTTCATCATGAAGCCAAAGCTCTTGACATCATTGAGCTTACAGGCCTACCCACTCCCGGAGAGCTATTCGAACCTGATTGTCAACTCCACCGCAATGCACTGGAGAGCATCTTCCATAAGCCAGAGCCTAACATGAGCCAGATGTTGAGCATGATGAAGCCTCTGCCACCTGACGCTGAATACCCAAAGGAGTTCTTTGTTGATGACCTTGAGTATCTGCCTCGCACAATATATCACATCATCAGGCGAACTCTATGGCCTATCAAAGGGCATTCATCAGCTGCAAAACTTGAAGGAGCCATGAAGACGTTGGTCTTTTACATCCTCAATGGCATCAACTTCAATACACAAGAATTCTTCATCCGGCAACTGGGTGCGTCTGGATCTGACCTTTTTGGCCTGAAATTCTATGCTCCATGGGTCATGCGCCTCATCAAGCTACACTCTGCTATCAACTATCAGCCCTCTGCTCACAATCATCTGATCTTTCTAACAGAGGTTGATATGTCAGTTGAAGCCATATACCCTGTGCCTGCCAAGAAGCCTCTTTGTCTTCAAAATGCTGATCACCAAAGCTTCACTCAACACATGGAAGGAGTTCAAGAAGTAACTCGTGCCTATCCAATGGCTGGGAACACTCGTCTGCCTCATCATGCGCAAACTGAAGCTACTGAGAGCACAATTGCCCAAAGGCCTAAGAAGCGCTCTCGTGTCCTAAATGACCGAGAACTTCTTGTGGCACTGCATCAGAAACAAGATAAGCATCACTTTTGGCTCAAGCGACAGATGCAAAGCCTCTTGGTGGACGTCAATCACATTCGAAATCTTGCCACCAAGAATGCTTTTATCACTCACGAGACATGTTGGCGATCATGGAAGAGTTTGACACTGCTCAGTGCTGAAGCAGATCTTCAAGACGATGGCTTCACTGAGAGATTCAAGTTTGACTCCACTCCTCCATGGAATGCTGTCCTACGTCGAACTCCATCCCTTGAAGACTCTGACTATTCTTCCTCCGCGGCAACTATGCATGCCAAAGTGATCGATGATGAAGACGATGGTACTTCACCGCCCCCTACTTCTGCACGCATCAACACTGCACCAAGTTCGTCTGTGCCACCAAACAACAACGAAAACCCTGCTGCTTCACCTACTCCTCATGGGAACAAGTAGATGCTCTATGTCTTCAAACCTTTTTGGTCCTTACTGACAAAAGGGGGAGAAGCATATGAGTTTGATAGTCTTCAAGCGGGTTCATATGGGCGGTTGCTTTATATTTTTCCTAGTGTTTACAACTCTCGCTTTTAATACATTTGTTTCTTTGAGTTGTAACACTTAAACTCGTTGGTCGTCTGCTACTTATTTGCTTTTCTGTGATGCGATGATAAATTCCGCTTGTGCGATGATAACTTCCGCACTTAGATCATTCTGCAGACGTCCATTTCTCATTATGCATGTCATTTTCTTAGTTATATCATTTCATGCGTGATGAATTATCTTCATAAGTTGAAGAGGATCTCCACAAGTACAACCTGCCATGTGCATTTGCATTCCAAAAGCAAATTACTTATATGCACATCTTCAGGGGGAGCCTTTGCCACTTATGAAGACAATACCCTATCCTTCACAATTTCACATACTTTATCCCCGTTGAAAACTTCAACCAGTTTGTCATCAATCACCAAAAAGGGGGAGATTGTAAGTGCATCTAGTGCCACCCCTAGTTGGTTTTGGAGTATTGACAACAAATTTGGTTGAGGGACTAATGTGTTTGTGAGAATTGCAGGATAACGCAGGTAGTGTCCCTCATTGATTTGGTTTACCTACCGGAGATGACCCCTAAAAATGTATGAAGACATTGACGACAATGGTGGTATGTGAAGATATTCACATTGAAGACTATGACATGAGAAGACATTGAGTGAAGACTATGGAGCACGAAGACTGTGTCGTATCGTTGTTTCCTTTTTCTTCTTTGTTGAGTCATAGGAACCACCATACTGTTAAGTGGGGTCCAAGTGAACAAAGTCAGAATGACTTAAGTGATGCTCAACCCAAATCCTATGTCTTCGAGCGAAGACAATGAGAGCAAATCTTATCCAGAGCTGGATGAGTCAGCTTTGCTTGTAGCCCAAGTAAAGTTGCCGTGTTTGTTTGAAATCTGACCGTTGGAACACGTGTCAGTTCCTTAGTAACCCAGGGTCATTTCGGACATGTCAGGTCAGGTTGCCTAGTGGCTATAAATAGCCCACCCCTACACCATAAATTGGTGGCTGCTCAGAGTTAGCACACGGCTTTTGTCGTTTGAGAGCAACCCACCTTGAAGCCTTTGAGAGAGAGAAATCCTTGCGAGGACAAAGCCCAAACACCCAGAGCCAAAGAGTGTTAGGCATCACTGAAGTCTTTCTGTTTGTGTGACCTGAAGACTTATTACACTTGAGGACTGTGAATCCTCCAGCCGATTAGGCGTCACGTTTTGAGCATCCAAGAGTCATTGTGGATTGCCGGTGAATGAAGTCTGTGAAGGTTCAGAAGTCTACCTTGAAGACTTACCAGAGTGATTGGGCGAGGACTGTGTGTCCTTAGCTCAAGGGGAATAAGCTGAAGCCGTGGTCTTCTGAGTTGAATCTCATCCTCCCTAACCAGACGTACAGTTGTCACAGCAACTGGAACTGGTCCAACAAATCCCGTGTCTTCAACAAGTGACTGGTTCTATCCTCTCCCTCCCTTTACTTAGAGTTTGTCTTCGTGAAGTCATTGCCTATTTGTCGTACCTGTTTGACTTCATTGCTTGACTACTATCATTGATTGGCTTCACACTATCTTCCATCCTGATCCTTACTACCAAGCTGCTATTAGTCTTTGTACTTTCACATTATTGCATACTTGACTATGGTTTGCTTGTTGTAGTTTATCTTCTGCTGCATATTAATTAGGTCGTTTCTATTGTTTGTCTTCGAAACTTCCATGTTTTGAAGACTTTCATAAAAATCGCCTATTCACCCCCCCCCCCTCTAGTCAATAACTAGCGCTTTCAAGTATGAGTACTTATACAGGTTCAACCATACAAAGCACGCCTCAAATAGTGCTACTTTGCCTACAGCTAACTAAGGGTGAGGCCACCAAGCCCCAGGACAAGGTCCAGGCGCCACCCCGTGCATCCACAACCTTCTGAAAGCTGCCTCAACCACCCCGTGCATCCACGACCTTCGAGAAGAACCACTCTTTTAGGGTCTCTCTTTTCCTCTCGTTGTCATGTTAGTTGGAGTTCTCAGAGCAAGACTTCGAGACAATGATGGTGAATGAATAAACGTCCATTTGAAGTGCAACTGGATCGTGAAGATTGTGCTAGTTTGCGTTCCCCTTCACCTTACCCTACACTTGAATCTCGGGACGAGATTTTTGTTTAGTGGGGGTGAGTTGTCACAGCCCTAGAATATTGTTTGTAAATAGTTGCATCTTCATCCAGGCATCATATTTAAATTTCTGAAACTTGAACTGAGGAATTTTGGAAGCCTCAAAAACTTAAAATAAAAGAGGGGCAAAGAACCCTGGTAAATGCATTCAATGTTTTCAAAATGGCCTTAAATAATGTTGGTTATATTTTGGCAAGGGTTTTGCACCAAACCAAAAATAATGAACATTTTTGAGGAATATTTTGAGCACTGAATTTAAATCATTACTTTATTTGCATTTGGAACTATATTCATAACTTGTATAGAATATATTTCCAAATACCCTGAAACATTTTATGTGCTTTTGGAAAAGTCCATTAAGCAGCATAAATATTTTCAGAGGAGTTTTTGGCATTGTTTGAATTATTTTTAAATTCAAAACAGTGGCAAAACAGATTAAATAAAAGAAAACAGAACTAAAATAGAAATAAAAGAGAGAGAGAAGGAAGTTACCTGGCCTCACCCGTGCAGCCCACCAGAGCCGGCCCAGCTCCTGTGCTGGTCCAGCACTGTGCGGCCTAGCCCACCGCAGTCGCCACCGTCTTCAACCTCCTGCCAGTAGGCAGGAGGGCGTGTGCCCGACGCGCGCGTGCACGCGCCGGCCACCTCATGCTTGCCGCTTGCTCCTGGACGTCGCTAGGTGCGCCACGCCACCCCCTCGGACCCCTCTCACTCTTCCTCGAGGCCCCGCCCCTCTGCTCCCTCTCTCTCGCCCGAACCCGAACGCAGCCATCGCCGCCGACTAGAACCACTGCGGCCACAGGTCCTCCCTCGCCTCTCCGACGCGCCCCCGAGCTCCGCCGTGACGTCCCCGTCCCTACCACGGAGCCACAAGACGCCGGACGCCCTGGAGCACCGTCACTGACGCCATCTTCTTCCTCTGCACCGACGGCCGTCGTTGCTTGATTCGCCGCCCACAGAGCGTCCCCGGCCTCGCCCTCGCGCTCGTTGGACTCGCGGTGAGCCGCTGAACCGTTCCCCTCTTCTTCCCATGCCGTTTGGCCGCTCTAGCCATTGCTTCCGCCGGACCCGAGAGCTCGCCGCCGTCGTGCCTCGTCACCGTCGTGGCCAGAGCCACCGTGGCTCAAAGCCGGGCACACCACCGTGCTCCAAACCTCACTAGGAGCACGTAGAACCCACCAGCTTCCCCTCCCGAGCACCACAACGCCAAACCCGCAGGTGCCCGAACTCCGGCCGCCGCCTTGGAGCTCGCCGCCGTCGACTCAGGCCACCCCAGCTCCTCCCGTTCGCTCCATTAGATGCGCTGCTTTGCCAGCTAGCCGTAGCCGCAAACCACGAGTAAAACGGTGCCCTGTAGCGCAAACCCGACGCGGACGCCGCCGCGATCTGAGGTTGCCGGCGGTTAAACGCCGGCAGCTGACGTGGCGCTGATTTAGTTAGCACTAATGACCATGCTAAACACCCCTACAGCCACTGACAGTGGGCCCCACCCCTGGTCAAACCCCAGTCAGCGCTGGGTTTGACCGGGATTAGCTCCTGTGTCACTGACGTGTGGCCCCCACACGTCAGGTTTGACCGAGCCAGCCCAGTTGACCCTGCTGACGTCACGGTGACGTGGTGCTGACGCCATAATCATTTCTGGATTTAATATTATTCAGGAAATTCCAGAAAATGCCTAAAACTTCTAAAAATCATAGAAAATTAACCGTAACTCCAAATTAAATAAATTATATATGAAAAATTATCAGAAAAATTCAAGGAATCCATCTGTACCACTTTCATGCATGTTAGAACAACTTATAGCTGCTGTTTAGCACAAATCAATTAAATGGCATTTGAATAATCACATATGGAGTTTGAATTTGAATCTTGTATTCAAACCAACTTCATTTAATCTGTTGCTAGTTGCATTAGCTCAAAACACATTCATATTGCCATGTCATGAGCATGCATCATATTGTGCATTGCATTGATTGTATTTCTTCTTTGTTGCCGGTATCTGTTCCCTCCCGATAGACGATGTTCCGACGTTGTGATCATTGACACTGATGAAGACTCAATGTTATCTTCAGAAGTGCCAGGCAAGCAAACCCCCTTGTTCATTCCGATAAAATCCCACTCTCTTGCTCCTGCTCTCTTTTACTGCATTAGGACAACATCGATTCATCTGTTACTTGTTGCGGTAGCTAAACCTCTTTGTCCTTTGCATGACCTGTCATTGCCACAGTAAATAGATGAAACCCACTAGCATGAGTAGGAGTTGTTTGAGCCCTGTTGTGCCTACTCATTCATGCTTGTTTGTCATGCCTGCTACTGCTTAGAGTCGAGTCAGGTCTGATTCATCCGGGATGAATCAGAGGTGTGTGAACATGTCCTAGGGTGTGTGAGCTAAGCGTGTGAACACGATTTGGTAAAGGTAGCGGTGAGAGGCCATGTAGGAGTACATGGTGGGTTGTCTCATTGCAGCCGTCCTCAGGAACTGAGTTCTGTGTTTGTGATCCATGATTCAGCTACTACCACGCATTGGGCCCGAAACCAATGGACCCTCTCGGCTTCTTAATCACCCTTGTCCTCTGTCCAGGAGTTGCAAGTAGTTTCTGGTGTTTGTAGTATGCTGGAGGCCGTGCGCAGCGCTGACCGTAGGGGTGGGCTGTGATGCGGTAGGCACGTGGCCGGGTAAACCGGGCGCCCGTTTGGTGTCACGGAACCCTGTTCACATCGTTTGGGGCTGTGAGCGAAACTCCGGCCGGATCTCCTCATGGATGGAACCCGAATAGGCGATAAACCTGGACTAGAGACTTAGGTGATTAGGTAGGTCGTGGCCGACACCCACGTTGGGCTTCCGCTTGAAGGTTGCCGAGTACATGTCGTGTAAACGGCGGTAAGTGGTGAGAGCGTGTGTGAAGAAGTACACCCCTGCAGGGTTAACCTAATCTATTCGAATAGCCGTGTCCGTGGAAAAGGACTTCTGGGTTGCTTATATCAGTTCATAGACAAGTGAAAGTGGATACTCTAAAATACGCAAGATAAGCGTGAGTGCTATGGATGGCGTTCTCGTAGGGAGACGGGACCGGATCCATAGTGGTGTATTGATATGGTGAATATGTGGACTCGTGTGCGCCACCTCAAAAAAGTTACTCGCAGTCGTAGTTCAGGATAGCCACCGAGTCAAAGCTGGCTTGCTGCAGTTAAACCCCACCATCCCTTTGTTGATAATGATGCATATGTAGATAGTTCTGATGTAAGTCTTGCTGGGTACATTTGTACTCACGTTTGCCTATTTTATGTTTTTGCAGAGAGACTTCAGTCTCACTAGTATTTCCGCGTGGTCTTCGACGTTTAGCTTGTTACCTCAGCTACGATCTTGTGCCTCGGCAGGATTTGGTAGATAGTCAGGCTTCTCAGCCTTTTTCATTTATAGATGTCTGTACTCAGACATGATAGCTTCCGCTTGTGCTTGATTTGTATGCTCTGAATGTTGGGTCATGAGACCCATGTTTGTAATATCTCGCTCCTCGGAGCCTATTGAATAGATTACTTGTGTCGTAGAGTCATGTTGTGATGCTTCGTTGTATTTGCACATATCGAGCATATTGTGTGTATGATTGAAATGCTTGGTATGTGTGGGATCTGACTATCTAGTTGTTTATCTTTAGTAGCCTCTCTTACCGGGAAATGTCTCCTAGTGTTACCGCTGAGCCATGGTAGCTTGCTACTGCTCTGGAACACTTAGGCTGGCCGGCATGTGTCCTTCTTCGTTCCTGTGTCTGTCCCTTCGGGGAAATGTCACGCTTTGAGTACCGGAGTCCTGTTAGCCCGCTACAGCCCGGTTTACCGGAGTCCTGCTAGCCCAGTGCTACAGCCCGGACCCACTTGCTGATGACCGACACGTTCGAAGCTGGGTCATGGATGCCTGTCCCTGTAAGTCTGTGCCACTTTGGGTTTACGACTAGTCATGTCAGCCCGGGCTCTTTATCATATGGATGCTAGCGACACTATCATATACGTGAGCCAAAAGGCGCAAACGGTCCCGGGAAAAGGTAAGACGACACCCGTGGGGATACCGTGCGTGAGGCCGCAGAGTGATATAAGGTGTTACCAGCTAGATCGATGTGACATCGAGTCGGGGACCTGACACAAACCAACTTCATTTAATCTGTGGCTAGTTGCATTAGCCCAAAACACATTCATTTTGCCATGTCATGATCATGCATCATATTGTGCATTGCATTGATTATGTTTCCTTCTGTGTTACCGGTATTTGTCCCCTCTCGATAGACGTGATACCGATGATGTGATCGTTGACACTGATGAAGACTCAATGTTATCTTCAGAAGTGCCAGGCAAGCAAAACCCCCTTGTTCATTCCGATACAATCCTACTCTCTCGCTCCTGCTCTCTTTTACTGCATTAGGACAACATCGATTCATCTGTTACTTGCTGCGGTAGCTGAACCCCTTTATCCTTTGCATGACCTGTCATTGCCACAGTAAATAGATGAAACCCACTAGCATGAGTAGGAGTTGTTTGAGCCCTGTTGTGCCTACTCATTCATGCTTGTTTGTCATGCCTGCTACTGCTTAGAGTTGTGTCAGGTCTGATTCATCCGGGATGAATCAGAGGTGTGTGAACATGTCCTACTGTGTGTGAGCTAAGTGTGTGAACACGATTTGGTAAAGGTAGCGGTGAGAGGCCATGTAGGAGTACATGGTGGGTTGTCTCATTGCAGCCGTCCTCAGGAACTGAGTTCTGTGTTTGTGATCCATGATTCAGCTACTACCACGCATTGGGCCCGAAACCAATGGACCCTCTCGGCTTCTTGATCACCCTTGTCCTCTGTCCAGGAGTTGCAAGTAGTTTCTGGTGTTTGTAGTATGCTGGAGGCCGTGCGCAGCGCTGACCGTAGGGGTGGGCTGTGATGCGGTAGGCACATGGCCGGGTAAACCGGGCGCCCGTTTGGTGTCACGGAACCCTGTTCACATCGTTTGGGGCTGTGAGCGAAACTCCGGCCGGATCTCCTCATGGATGGAACCCGAATAGGCGATAAACCTGGACTAGAGACTTGAGTGTTTAGGCAGGCCGTGGCCGACACCCACGTTGGGCTTCCGCTTGAAGGTTGCCGAGTACATGTCGTGTAAACGGCGGTAAGTGGTGAGAGCGTGTGTGAAGAAGTACACCCCTGCAGGGTTAACATCATCTATTCGAATAGCCGTGTCCGCGGAAAAGGACTTCTGGGTTGCTTATATCAGTTCATAGACAAGTGAAAGTGGATACTCTAAAATACGCAAGATAAGCGTGAGTGCTATGGATGGCGTTCTCGTAGGGAGACGGGAGCGGATCCATAGTGGTGTATTGATATGGTGAATATGTGGACTCGTGTGCGCCACCTCAAAAGAGTCGCTTGCAGTCGTAGTTTAGGATAGCCACCTAGTCAAAGCTGGCTTGCTGCAGTTAAACCCCACCATCCCTTTGTTGATAATGATGCATATGTAGATAGTTCTGATGTAAGTCTTGCTGGGTACATTTGTACTCACGTTTGCCTATTTTATGTTTTTGCAGAGAGACTTCGGTCTCACTAGTAGTTCCACGTGGACTTCGACGTTTAGCTTGTTACCTCAGCTACGATCTTGTGCCTCGGCAGGATCTGGTAGATAGTCAGGCTTCTCAGCCTTTTTCATTTATAGATGTCTGTACCCAGACATGATAGCTTCCGCTTGTGCTTTGACTTGTATGCTCTGAGTGTTGGGTCATGAGACCCATGTTTGTAATTTCTCGCTCCTCGGAGCCTATTGAATAAATACTTGAGTAGTAGAGTCATGTTGTGATGCCATGTTGTATTTGCACATATCGAGCATATTGCGTGTATGTTATTGAAATGCTTGGTATGTGTGGGATCTGACCATCTAGTTGTTTATCTTTAGTAGCCTCTCTTACGGGGAAATGTCTCCTAGTGTTTCACTGCGCCATGGTAGCTTGCTACTGCTCCGGAACACTTAGGCTGACCGGCATGTGTCCTTCTTCGTTCCTGTGTCTGTCCCTTCGGGGAAATGTCACGCGATGAATACCAGAGTCCTGTTAGCCCGCTACAGCCTGGTTCACCGGAGTCCTGCTAGCCCAATGCTACAGCCTGGATTCACTCGCTGATGACCGACACGTTCGATGCTGGGTCATGGATGCCTGTCCCTGTAAGTCTGTGCCACTTTGGGTTTACGACTAGCCATGTCAGCCCGGGCTCCTTATCATATGGATGCTAGCGACACTGTCATATACGTGTGCCAAAAGGCGCAAACGGTCCCGGGCAAAGGTAAGGCGACACCCGTGGGAATACCGTGCGTGAGGCCGCAAAGTGATATGAGGTGTTACATGCTAGATCGATGTGGCATTGAGTCGGGGTCCTGACAGCGTTGGTATCAGAGCTTGACTGCCTGTAGGATTACCAAGCCAAACTGGTCGAAGTTGAGTCTAGAAATTCTTTAGTTATATGTAGGGGAATTGATTGTGGGATGGAACGTAAGGCTCTTTTACTCCTTATACCTCATGCCCTTCTGATCTGAGTCATCTTATCTTTCCTGCGGGGATTAAGAACTAGGCTATCTCTTCTTTCTATCAGGATCACGTGTTACTAATCAGTAGACTTATAAGATTGTTGGATTTAAGTCTCAGTTTAGTTCCTACTACTTCCGTATGTTAATTGTTGATCTCGGAACCTTGATATTGTGCTTCTGAGTGGTTATGCCACCATTTTTTGTGAATGTCTCAAATCTTTTCTGAGCATTTACAGCCGTTATGCTGTCCGAGTCATTCCAGGTTTCTAAATAGTCTGATGCATTTGCAAAATCCTTTCCCTCTGGTTTCGATGCTCCTTTATGCCAGCTCAATCACACTAATTGTTGAGTTGAGGTATTCTACTGCCTCGACCTTTATGTTGGAATAATTATTATGACCCTAGGTGTTTTAGGGAATCATCTAGTAATTTAGCCATGATTTGTGTTCCCAGTGTGATGATTTTGGCCATCATTCTCGAAAGCATCCCGTGATGCTACTTAGTAATAGGTATTCTGTTCCTGGGTTCTTAAACCCGATATTCACCCTACTTACATCATGTTGATAGTGTTGCTAGTTCCTTTAGTATATTAGTAACCTTTGCGATAGTCCTTGAAGTCCGTGGTATCTTCTTCTTCCAAATACCATGAACTACTTATGGCAGAAGTTCCTCGTTGAACTGAAATATCACAACAGGATTATTCTTGATGAGTTCTCCATTATATATTGTGGCTCTGCCAGTTCTACCTTTCTGCATGGGTTATCCGGAAGAAATATGTTGAACTTCGTTCGACATGCTAATCCATGCATCCACAACTCAGAAAATCATATGTTCTTTTGAGTTGTCCCATCTTAGTTGTTTCCGACCCTCGCCTATCAATTGATAGTCAAGAGTATGCGTGCGTTCGTTTATCGATGCCTATTACTCTTGTGGTCCGTCAAGCCATTCTATCGCGGAATGACTAGGAGAAATAAACTCTAGTACCTCTTCCCTATCCAGGATTGGGTCAAAGAAGTTGTGCTCCACAGATCAAATTGCTAATCCAGCTTTTGTTCTGCTCTACCTTGGAGTATTACATATTTTATATCGAGATTGTTATAGGAATTGCACACCATCCTATGAACTCTTGGTACAGTGATACTTCTTGCCATCATTGTTCATTCCTCGGTTCCTGTGTTATTGTAACCGGAATGCCGACAAATGAATCATGGCGTGTGAAATCAATACTCCTAGCAACCTTGTTGCTTGGTAGTTAAAGGATAATAATTTCATTCTTAGCATGTTGGTTAGTGAATCATCATTCTAAGATTGATCGTGCTACCTTGTCCATCTTTCTGGTGCACTCCTCGACCAATTAGTTAGCAATTATTTCAAGTCCTCACTCATTTGATCATATCGTCTTGCCCTGAAAAGCAAGATTGTTCTCGATCTTAGTAACATATCGGTGGTTCGTGATTTTCCGAATATCTTCTCAAAAGTATCACCAGGTTGTCGCCTGACTGTTATGTTAAGCTCGTGATCAAGTTGGTTTATTCCGTAAACCACCCTTTCTCCAAGAATCCGTGTTGGATACCCCTGAGCTAGTTGGTTAAGCTATGCATCAACTTGGAGAGTTGGAAGATAGAAGCTTGTCCGATATAGTTCATTATAAGGGATGCCTTGTATGTGTGTTGAAGAAAGTTGATATTTTCATCGACTGAACCTCGTGATCAGTTAATGGACCTATCATTTTATCCAACCTTTGATTGGAGTATGGGCTATCATCCAATCAGACCAGAACCAACGATATTCGTAATGTTGTCTTACTCGTGGTTGATCCCTCGAGTATACACCATTATATCTTTTGGGTCTGACCCATGCTATCACTTGTTCACTTAACTATGGAATTCCTTTTAAAAGGAAACCCAAATGAATTGTTGTTGAGCCCATTGACAATATCCTTATCTCCTCCATGATTTTGTTGGACATTAAGCTAGTGTTGGAAACTTTTGAAAGCATTTTCTTCATGCTAGCTCATGAAGTATTTGTTTGATGAAAGGAGTGACTTCCTCTTATACACGTGCATTTGGTGAAAGTTGCCGCCGTGAATTTGAGAAAGTTAGTTTTGCTTCCTCTGGAATCATCCCAAGTCAGTCATGCATACGTGCGAAGTATTCTGTGGTCTGGAGATTTGCAACCTCCATTCTATATGTATATCCTAGCACACCAAGCCACTGATTGACTTGTTCAAGGAAAAGAAGTCTATGCTTGGGATCTAATCCATGGACTTGCGTAAAGACTTCGATATCCTCGATTATGGTTCCCCACCCGAACTCGGTAGTGTTTTATTATAAGACTACTTGTGGTCATGCTTGTCTTGGACAACATGTTCACATGTTTACGGCAGAACCAGCTCATGTTTTGGAGCTTGCTATCGTAGTTCATCTCCCGAGAATCTCAACGCCGTCTCGTCGATTTGTGTTGTAAACTTTCATTTTTCTTTCTAGACTTGATGAGTCTGGAATATTCTGACACCAACCAGATCTGAATCTCAGGCAGATGTGATGGTTGGAACATTTCCCAAGAACTATAATATTGGTCTCGCGATAACCGGTAAAGTGGATGTCGTGGCCAACACACCCAACCGGAAGACCTCCTGTTGTAGTATCTTGATTTGAGGAAGTTGGCCACCTCCCCATAGGGATTTCGTAGGATTTACTCCCTAGTTGCCCCTATGGATTTCTGAGATCCCGAAGTCCGACCTTTTTACTTGATGTTCTAGATATCAAACCATATCTATGAGTGGGTTACACTAGCACATCAAGGAGAACATTAGAAGCGGAGTGCTAAGTGTCTCTCGGTCGATCATCCAGATTTTGTTTTCTTGGCCTCGCCAAGGGTGAAATCTGAGAAGGTGTTATCTTCCTTTGCATCTGCATCCTCCATCACCATTCATCATGGTAGTAAGTTGTGTTACCGGACCCTTGACACGGATGTTGGTAAAACCTTGATGATTATGGAATTGCTCAAGTTCTTGAGAGCATGCACAAGCGCTAGGTATTATCGCCGGCACTAACCGGGATTGCTCCTAGTCTCGTCGGTTATGCTATAACCACTCCAACAGTGAATTCACTCTTTATTGTTGGGTTCTTCCCCAGTTACCAGAATCATTCCTAGCATTTGCATTTTGTTCCTAGCTTGCACCGCCAATGTGCCATTCTACCATGGGTCTCTTCCATTTCCGGTGGCAAGCAAATTCATCCATTACGTTGTCTTCAACAAGGTAATCCACATCATCCAAGTCCGAGTATGCCATTCTACCGACCCCCTCCAAACGATCGCTCGAGAATTGCCTTAGGCTGGTTTAAAGAGTTTCAATGATCTCTGAATCAAAGGTAATTCTTCTTGCCACTTAAGGGGATATATCTACGAGTCACCATCCCTAAGATGCCTCGTTGTGGTATCATGGCAACTCAACTCCTCGCTACGTTGACAATCGATTACCACCTTCTTAAGCGTGAAATTGTTGTCTACCTAGTGAACCTTCGTCATCTGCTTCACTCCATTCCTATGGATGTGTGCTTCGCCTCTCAGCTCGAGAGATGTTGCTATGTCTCATTCCGTGAGTTAATCCTGAGTTGTTCGACCTTCGAGAAGAACCATTCTTTTAGGGTCTCTCTTTTCCTCTCGTTGTCATGTTAGTTGGATTTCTCAGAGCAAGACTTCGAGACAATGATGGTGAATGAATCAACGTCCATTTGAAGTGCAACTGGATCGTGAAGATTGTGCTAGTTTGCGTTCCCCTTCACCTTACCCTACACTTGAATCTCGGGACGAGATTTTTGTTTAGTGGGGGTGAGTTGTCACAGCCCTAGAATATTGTTTGTAAATAGTTGCATCTTCATCCAGGCATCATATTTAAATTTCTGAAACTTGAACTGAGGAATTTTGGAAGCCTCAAAAACTTAAAATAAAAGAGGGGCAAAGAACCCTGGTAAATGCATTCAATGTTTTCAAAATGGCCTTAAATAATGTTGGTTATATTTTGGCAAGGGTTTTGCACCAAACCAAAAATAATGAACATTTTTGAGGAATATTTTGAGCACTGAATTTAAATCATTACTTTATTTGCATTTGGAACTATATTCATAACTTGTATAGAATATATTTCCAAATACCCTGAAACATTTTATGTGCTTTTGGAAAAGTCCATTAAGCAGCATAAATATTTTCAGAGGAGTTTTTGGCATTGTTTGAATTATTTTTAAATTCAAAACAGTGGCAAAACAGATTAAATAAAAGAAAACAGAACTAAAATAGAAATAAAAGAGAGAGAGAGAGAAGGAAGTTACCTGGCCTCACCCGTGCAGCCCACCAGAGCCGGCCCAGCTCCTGTGCTGGTCCAGCACTGTGCGGCCCAGCCCACCGCAGTCGCCACCGTCTTCAACCTCCTGCCAGTAGGCAGGAGGGCGTGTGCCCGACGCGCGCGCGCACGCGCCGGCCACCTCATGCTTGCCGCTTGCTCCTGGACGTCGCTAGGTGCGCCACGCCACCCCCTCGGACCCCTCTCACTCTTCCTCGAGGCCCCGCCCCTCTGCTCCCTCTCTCTCGCCCGAACCCGAACGCAGCCATCGCCGCCGACTAGAACCACCGCGGCCACAGGTCCTCCCTCGCCTCTCCGACGCGCCCCCGAGCTCCACCGTGACGTCCCCGTCCCTACCACGGAGCCACAAGACGCCGGACGCCCTGGAGCACCGTCACCGACGCCATCTTCTTCCTCTGCACCGACGGCCGTCGTCGCTTGATTCGCCGCCCACAGAGCGTCCCCGGCCTCGCCCTCGCGCTCGTTGGACTCGCGGTGAGCCGCTGAACCGTTCCCCTCTTCTTCCCATGCCGTTTGGCCGCTCTAGCCATTGCTTCCGCCGGACCCGAGAGCTCGCCGCCGTCGTGCCTCGTCACCGTCGTGGCCAGAGCCACCGTGGCTCAAAGCCGGGCACACCACCGTGCTCCAAACCTCACTAGGAGCACGTAGAACCCACCAGCTTCCCCTCCCGAGCACCACAACGCCAAACCCGCAGGTGCCCGAACTCCGGCCGCCGCCTTGGAGCTCGCCGCCGTCGACTCAGGCCACCCCAGCTCCTCCCGTTCGCTCCATTAGATGCGCTGCTTTGCCAGCTAGCCGTAGCCGCAAACCACGAGTAAAACGGTGCCCTGTAGCGCAAACCCGACGCGGACGCCGCCGCGATCTGAGGTTGCCGGCGGTTAAACGCCGGCAGCTGACGTGGCGCTGATTTAGTTAGCACTAATGACCACGCTAAACACCCCCACAGCCACTGACAGTGGGCCCCACCCCTGGTCAAACCCCAGTCAGCGCTGGGTTTGACCGGGATTAGCTCCTGTGTCACTGACGTGTGGCCCCCACACGTCAGGTTTGACCGAGCCAGCCCAGCTGACCCTGCTGACGTCACTGTGACGTGGTGCTGACGCCATAATCATTTCTGGATTTAATATTATTCAGGAAATTCCAGAAAATTCCTAAAACTTCTAGAAATCATAGAAAATTAACCGTAACTCCAAATTAAATAAATTATATATGAAAAATTATCAGAAAAATTCAAGGAATCCATCTGTACCACTTTCATGGATGTTAGAACAACTTATAGCTTCTGTTTAGCACAAATCAATTAAATGGCATTTGAATAATCACATATGGAGTTTGAATTTGAATCTTGTATTCAAACCAACTTCATTTAATCTGTTGCTAGTTGCATTAGCTCAAAACACATTCATATTGCCATGTCATGAGCATGCATCGTATTGTGCATTGCATTGACTGTATTTCTTCTTTTTGCCGGTATCTGTTCCCTCCCGATAGACGATGTTCCGACGTTGTGATCATTGACACTGATGAAGACTCAATGTTATCTTCAGAAGTGCCAGGCAAGCAAACCCCCTTGTTCATTCCGATAAAATCCCACTCTCTCGCTCCTGCTCTCTTTTACTGCATTAGGACAACATCGATTCATCTGTTACTTGCTGCGGTAGCTAAACCTCTTTGTCCTTTGCATGACCTGTCATTGCCACAGTAAATAGATGAAACCCACTAGCATGAGTAGGAGTTGTTTGAGCCCTGTTGTGCCTACTCATTCATGCTTGTTTGTCATGCCTGCTACTGCTTAGAGTCGAGTCAGGTCTGATTCATCCGGGATGAATCAGAGGTGTGTGAACATGTCCTACGGTGTGTGAGCTAAGCGTGTGAACACGATTTGGTAAAGGTAGCGGTGAGAGGCCATGTAGGAGTACATGGTGGGTTGTCTCATTGCAGCCGTCCTCAGGAACTGAGTTCTGTGTTTGTGATCCATGATTCAGCTACTACCACGCATTGGGCCCGAAACCAATGGACCCTCTCGGCTTCTTAATCACCCTTGTCCTCTGTCCAGGAGTTGCAAGTAGTTTCTGGTGTTTGTAGTATGCTGGAGGCCGTGCGCAGCGCTGACCGTAGGGGTGGGCTGTGATGCGGTAGGCACGTGGTCGGGTAAACCGGACGCCCGTTTGGTGTCACGGAACCCTGTTCACATCGTTTGGGGCTGTGAGCGAAACTCCGGCCGGATCTCCTCATGGATGGAACCCGAATAGGCGATAAACCTGGACTAGAGACTTGAGTGTTTAGGCAGGCCGTGGCCGACACCCACGTTGGGCTTCCGCTTGAAGGTTGCCGAGTACATGTCGTGTAAACGGCGGTAAGTGGTGAGAGCGTGTGTGAAGAAGTACACCCCTGCAGGGGTAACATCATCTATTCGAATAGCCGTGTCCGCGGAAAAGGACTTCTGGGTTGCTTATATCAGTTCATAGACAAGTGAAAGTGGATACTCTAAAATACGCAAGATAAGCGTGAGTGCTATGGATGGCGTTCTCGTAGGGAGACGGGAGCGGATCCATAGTGGTGTATTGATATGGTGAATATGTGGACTCGTGTGCGCCACCTCAAAAGAGTCGCTTGCAGTCGTAGTTTAGGATAGCCACCTAGTCAAAGCTGGCTTGCTGCAGTTAAACCCCACCATCCCCTTTGTTGATAATGATGCATATGTAGATAGTTCTGATGTAAGTCTTGCTGGGTACATTTGTACTCACGTTTGCCTATTTTATGTTTTTGCAGAGAGACTTCGGTCTCACTAGTAGTTCCACGTGGACTTCGACGTTTAGCTTGTTACCTCAGCTACGATCTTGTGCCTCGGCAGGATCTGGTAGATAGTCAGGCTTCTCAGCCTTTTTCATTTATAGATGTCTGTACCCAGACATGATAGCTTCCGCTTGTGCTTTGACTTGTATGCTCTGAGTGTTGGGTCATGAGACCCATGTTTGTAATTTCTCGCTCCTCGGAGCCTATTGAATAAATACTTGAGTCGTAGAGTCATGTTGTGATGCCATGTTGTATTTGCACATATCGAGCATATTGTGTGTATGTTATTGAAATGCTTGCTATGTGTGGGATCTGACCATCTAGTTGTTTATCTTTAGTAGCCTCTCTTACGGGGAAATGTCTCCTAGTGTTTCACTGCGCCATGGTAGCTTGCTACTGCTCCGGAACACTTAGGCTGGCCGGCATGTGTCCTTCTTCGTTCCTGTGTCTGTCCCTTCGGGGAAATGTCACGCGATGAATACCAGAGTCCTGTTAGCCCGCTACAGCCCGGTTCACCGGAGTCCTGCTAGCCCAGTGCTACAGCCTGGATTCACTCGCTGATGACCGACACGTTCGATGCTGGGTCATGGATGCCTGTCCCTGTAAGTCTGTGCCACTTTGGGTTTACGACTAGCCATGTCAGCCCGGGCTCCTTCTCATATGGATGCTAGCGACACTGTCATATACGTGTGCCAAAAGGCGCAAACGGTCCCGGGCAAAGGTAAGGCGACACCCGTGGGAATACCGTGCGTGAGGCCGCAAAGTGATATGAGGTGTTACATGCTAGATCGATGTGGCATTGAGTCGGGGTCCTGACACAAAAACCCCCTAAAGGGCATGGTACCGTACTGGAGGGATGGCTCAGCGAACCCTGCAAAATCCATAGTACAGAGGGCGCCACTCCAACACATAGCCTTCGAGCATGTTGGATACTATGGCAGGTGGCCAAAAGTGCCGAAGAGCTTCTAGCCCCAGGGAACCATCCCAGCAGCACCAATACGGTATTAACAGTCTTTGAGACTTTCGCATCAAATAATATGCGGAAACGAACACTCCGCAGCCTCGCCGAAGTCTACCAAGTAGCAACAATAAATCCATGGAGCGACACGGCTATTACCTTTAACGCCAGTGATGAACCTAAATTCCGAACAGCCCGAGCACCAGCCGCATTGGTCCTCAGTCCAATAGTGGACGGCTTTCGCCTTACTAAGGTACTCATGGATGGTGGCAGCGGATTAAACCTCATCTACGAGGAAACCCTTCGAAAAATGGAAGTAGACTGGAGCCGCATTGAGCGAAGCAACACAACCTTCAGAGGAATAATCCCTAGTCGGGAAGCATGCTGCACAGGAAAAATAACACAGGATGTAGTATTCGGATCGCCGGACAACTACAGGTCCGAGGAGATCATGTTCCATGTGGCCCCGTTCAACAGCGGATATCACGCTTTATTAGGACGAGAGGCATTCAGAATTTTTCAAGCTATACCCCATTACGGGTACATGAAGCTCAAAATGCCCGGGCCCAATGGAATCATCACCCTCGCCAGTGATCCGGACGTAGCGCTCTGCGCCGAAAATAAGACAGCCGCACTAGCCCTATAGGCGCTATCTGAAGCCCTAGCGGCCGAGGAACTCACAGCGCTGCGCTCCATGGTGAATAGGGATGACGTGATACTTGACAAAAGATCCAAGTCCACCTCTTTTAAGCCAGCGGACGAAATAGTCAAATTCCAAGTCCATCCAACGGACCCTACAAAGATGGCCTCCATTGGGGCACAATTAAACCCTGATGTAGACACCGCACTACGAGAATTCCTTCAGGAAAATTAGGACATCTTTGCCTGGCACCCTTCAGACATGCCAGGAATCCCATGCCGATTGGCAGAGCACAGCCTAAATATCCTAAAAGGATTCAAGCCAGTCAAACAGGCTCTTCGGTGATTTTCCAAACCCAAAAGACAGGCAATGGGAGAGGAGCTAGCCAGACTATTAGAAGCCGGATTCATCAGAGACATAAAACATCCGGACTGGCTAGCAAACCTGGTAATGGTACCAAAGAAGGACAAATCCTGGCGCCTGTGTGTCGATTTCAAGGACCTTAACAAGGCTTGTCCAAAGGATCATTTCCCCCTTCCCCGCATCGATCAAATTATCAATGCTACCACAGGGCACGATTCATTGTGCTTCCTCGACGCATACTCCGGCTACCATCAAATCAAGATGGCGGAGCCATACCAAGCCGCAACGGCATTCATTACTCCATACGGACCATTTTGCT
This sequence comes from Triticum dicoccoides, assembly GCF_002162155.2. Classification (NCBI taxonomy): domain Eukaryota; kingdom Viridiplantae; phylum Streptophyta; class Magnoliopsida; order Poales; family Poaceae; genus Triticum; species Triticum dicoccoides. The sequence goes on from NC_041389.1 coordinate 132,039,247, forward strand.
TCAACACAATGCCCTTCGGGCTCAAAAACGCCGGCGCAACATATCAGCGCATGATTCAGACATGTCTGGCAACCCAGATCGGCAAAACAGTGGAGGCATACGTAGACGATGTGGTCATCAAGTCTAAACACGTCAAAACTCTAGTAGACGATTTGAGGCTCACATTTGACAACCTCCGAGCATATGACATTAAGCTCAACCCGGAAAAATGCGTTTTCGGCGTACCAGCCGGAAAGCTCTTGGGCTACATTGTATCCGGTATAGGAATTGAAGCAAACCCAGCCAAGATCCGAGCTTTGTCACAATTGGATATCCCAAAAGACCTCAAGCAAATACAAAAATTGACTGGATGCGTGGTGGCTCTAAGCCGCTTCATCTCCCGCTTAGGACAAAAGGCATTACCCCTTTATCGCCTCCTCCGGCGCACCAAACACTTCGAGTGGACGGATGCCGCCACGGACGGACTCGAAGAAATAAAGGCCATATTGGCAACAAATCCGTTCCTGGCCATGCCCAACTTGGGCGAACCAATGTTATTATATATCGAGGCAACACATCAAGTTGTAAGCACGGTGCTCATCGTTGAACGAGAAACGGACGAACACAAGTTCCCTCTTCAAAAACCAGTGTACTACGTATCCATTGTCCTAACTCCATCCAAGTCCCGGTATCCACATTATCAAAAGATAGCGTACGCGATGTTCATGGCATCCCGAAAGCTGCAACACTACTTTCAAGAGTGTTCGATAACAGTAGCCTCCGAAGTACCCCTTAGTGACATTATAAACAACCGCGATGCGACATGCAGGATTGCAAAATGGGCCATCAAGCTCCTACCATTCGACATAACCTATAAACCACGGTGAGCTATCAAGTCGCAAGTTTTGGCCGACTTCGTCGCTGAATGGACCGAAGCCGAACTCCCTAAAGAGTACGACGCATATTCTAATTGGATCATGCACTTCGACGGCTCCAAAATGTTGGCCGGCCTGGGGGCTGGCGTCGTCCTGATGTCCCCAACCGGAGACACAGTCCAATACGTACTCCAGATAATGTACATGGACTCCAACAACGCAGTCGAATACGAGGCCCTTCTACATGGCCTCCGGATGGCGGTCTCCATGGGCATTAAACGCCTAGAGGTGCGGGGGGATTCGAACCTCGCGATATCCCAAATAAATGGAGACTTCGACGCCAAGGATCCGAAAATGGCAGCTTACTGTAATGCCGTTCTGAAAATGTCAGCTTGGTTTGAAGGGCTCGAATTTCACCATATAGCCCGGGATAATAATGAAGCGGCGGACGTATTGGCACGCATCGGCGCAAAGCGCGATGCCGTCCCTCCCAACATCTTCCTGGAACGGCTTTTCAAGCCATCCATACTATGGGAAGGGGAGTCCGGAAACAACAATGCGGACCCAACAGCACTGCCGACACCGCACATTCTGACAAAATCGGTGGTTCTGCCAATGAAATAACACCTTCAGCCCACGAAATAATGGCAGTCATTGCCCCGTGGACTGAGCCATTCCTAGCTTACTTAACTAGGCAGGAACTTCCCAAGGACTAAAACGAGGCCCGCTGCATAGTACGGCGATCTAAAGCCTATAAGGTCCATGAGGGAGAGCTCTATAAGAAAAGCATAACCAGAGTCCTTTAAAGGTGTATCTCCGAAGAGGAAGGGCGAAATCTTCTGGCTGAAATTCATGCCGGACTCGGTGGGCATCACGCCGCAGCCTGGGCCCTTGTAAGCAAGGCCTTCCGTACAGGATTGTATTGGCCAACGGCCCAGGCAGACGCTCAGGATTTAGTCCAACGATGCATCGGTTGCCAGCTCTTTGCTAATCAAAGCCACATTCCTCCCACTGCCCTGAAAACTATACCCATCACCTGGCCGTTCGCGGTCTGGGGGCTTGACATGGTTGGACCGCTTAAAGGAGGAACCCACAAGCAAAAATACCTATTGGTCATGGTGGATAAATTCACCAAATGGATAGAGGCCAAGCCAGTTAAGACGGCCGAATTCGGACCCGTGATAGACTTCATATCAAGGGTAGTACACCGTTACGGCGTCCCCCACAGCATCATCACTGATAACGGCACGAACTTCACGGTCGACGAGGTCAAACTCTGGTGCAAAAACATGGGCATCAAGCTCGACTACGCTTCAGTCTATCACCCTCAAACTAACGGTCAAGTCGAACGAGCAAATGGTCTAATCATGAGCAGCATCAAACCCAGACTAGTGCGGTCCCTTAAGGAATCCAACACGCACTGGGTAGAGGAGCTCGACTCCGTACTCTGGGGGCTGCGGACCTCGCCAAACCGCACTACCGGATTCACACCATTTTTCATGGGATACGGCGCAGAGGCAGTTTTGCCCTACGACATAATTCATGACTCACCTCGCGTGCGCATGTACGAAGAAAGAGAAGCCGAGCTGGATCGGCAGGACAGTTTGGACGCCTTAGAGGAGGAGCTTGACTTGGCAAAAGCTCGTTCCGCATTCTATCAATAGCAGGCTCGAAGATATCAAAGCAGAGAAGTACGGGCCAAAACTTACAATGTTGGTGAACTAGTTCTATGCCTGCCGGACAAGAAAAAGGACAAGCTCAAGCCCAAATAGGAAGGTCCCTTCATCATCGACCAAGTCCTGACCGGCGGAGCGTACCGTCTGCGAAACGCATCAGACAACCGACTCGAGCCAAATCCATGGAACGCAGCCCGTCTCCGTAGATTCTACGCCTAGCGTCGGATTCTGAGTTCGTCTCCCTCCCCCGTCTATATTTTATACTTTAACTGTCTTTTATTTTTCTTCCCCTCCCCCTTTTCTTTTTCTTCTTCTTCTTCTCTCACGGGCCTTCGGTGGCTCGCCTGCGCATTGTTCGCACACACTTGACGTGCTATTCACACTCATTATACCTGGGGGCTTCTTTAACAGAAGCTTATTTATACGGGCTTTATACCCAATACATGTGTTACACTTCCGCATGTACCTTTTATTCACCATTATATGCATCGATATGACTTAAGTTTTGGCCAAGCTGGGTTGGCTGGCTCCTGTGCTTACCCCTACGTTCCCGATTGTTCGGCTAGGAGGTAAAGGGAGCACCTCTGCGATTGTTACTGCCGGGTCAGCCGGATGTGTACCTCAGACTGGGTGAAGCCGAAAGCTAGCATTCTTAAGGGAATATTCGGTCGGTGAATTGAAAGATGATTTCTTACCTATTTATTTATCTGCCCCCAGATGCTTTCCTGCTTTTTTCGAAGTCCGAACATGCACTTTAGGGCATGCCTCCCAGGGAAAGGAATCCCTAACGGAACTATTCTCCCTGGAAGATGTTTCTTACTAACCATGTAATATAACATAACTAGTTGGGCACTTGTCTGATAAAGCACTAATGACCCCTACGCCTGGTCTCCATGCATGCCCCGGTTTCTTACATAACCGTGAGGGTATTCGGACACACTCCGGACTGTTGGGTCCCGAGGTTGAAGCGAAAAGGTCCGCAATGACAAACGATCTACAATCCGGCTAGAAGGCATTTTATATGTCATTTTAAATTACACAGTCAAGCTGACTGACGGTATTCCTATTCGATACCATCTAATAAACTATCTAGTTTATAGTCCCGTTGTGAATACTTTGCGGCCAACTCTACTTGGTCGTACACTAAGCTCACAGGGATCTCCTTCCCATTGGGCCCCACAGGTCTGACCTCAGCCATGTGGTTTGGGTCAGCCTTCGCATACCATGTCTTCACCATGGCCCAGGCCCCCCTGGCACCTTGACGGCAGACCGATATCTTCCACAACCAGAAGCGCCGCTGTGCTCCCAGAAGCTTCTCCACAAGCTCTCCAAGACCTTCGAGTAGGGACATGGATGGCCACAAGGCCTGGGCAACTCCGCTCATCACCTGCCGAACTCGTTCATGCAGTTGCACCAGCTCGGGAAGTTGGTCACCCATTGAACCAGGAATTTCCTCCGCAGGACGACCTGTGAGCACGCCTGCAGATATATTTCTGTCAAATCGACTTCCTCGCCGAACTCTTCTTTTCAAAAAGTTCGCTCAAGCACTTACTATAAATGCCGCGACGAAGCCGCCGATTCTCCTTCACGGAGTCCGACAGCTGGGCCCGCACATCTTTTAGCTCCTCGCCCAGCTGGGTGTTTGAAAGTGCAACTATCCCTAGGTGGTTTTGGTAATTAATAACAACATATAGCTCATTGAGCTAATGCTATTCCAAGACTATTATTTCAGGAAAGCTCAATGAATGGCATGGCATGGATGATGAAAGTGGATCCCTCAAAATACTAAGGACAAAGGATTGGCTCAAGCTCAAAAGCTCAAGACTCTTCATTTTATATTTTAGTGGTCCAAGATCACATTGAGTCTATAGGAAAAGCCAATACTATCAAGGAGGGATGAGGTGTTGCTTAATGAGCCTCTTGTTTCAATGTGCTTAGTGATATGCTCCAAAACCCTCAACTACTTTCCCACATCCACAAATGACCTAAACCCAAACCCAAAATCGGTCACACCGAAACTTCCTATCCGGCGCCACCAATTCCAAAAGTCATAGCCACTGCCACAAACCCTAAGCAAATCGGTCTTACCGATAGGGATCTCGGTCTCACCGAGATGGGGTTGCAATCTCTCTATTTCCCTTCGTAACATTTCGGTCTAACTGAAGTGAGCGATCGGTCCCACCGAGATTGCAATGTAAACTCTCTGTTTCCTTTTTGTAACATTTTGGTCTCACCGAAAAGAGCAAATCGGTCCCACCGAGTTTACCTGGCCAACTCTCTGGAAAGCTTATTACCAAATCGGTCTCACCGAGTTTGTGTAATCGGTCTTACCGAGATTACGTTATGCCCTAACCCTAACCGAATCGGTCTCACCGAGATGCATGTCGGTCCCACCGAAAATCACTAACGGTCACTAGATTTGCTAAATCGGTCCAACCGAGTTTAACAATTCGGTCCCACCGAGTTTAGTAAATTGTGTGTAACGGTTAGATTTTGTGTGGAGGCTATATATACCCCTCCACCTCCTCTGCATTCGTGGAAAGAGCCATCAGAATGAACCTACACTTCCAACTTACCATTTCTGAGAGAGAACCACCTACTCATGTGTTGAGGCCAAGATATTCCATTCCTACCATATGAATCTTGATCTCTAGCCTTCCCAAGTTGCTTTCCACTCAAATCTTCTTTCCACCAGATCCAAACCCATTGAGAGAGAGTTGAGTGTTGGGGAGACTATCATTTGAAGAACAAGAGCAAGGAGTTCATCATCAACGCACCATTTGTTACTTCTTGGAGAGTGGTGTCTCCTAGATTGGCTAGGTGTCACTTGGGAGCCTCCGACAAGATTGTGGAGTTGAACCAAGGAGTTTGTAAGGGCAAGGAGCTCGCCTACTTCGTGAAGATCTACCGCTAGTGAGGCAAGTCCTTCGTGGGCGACGGCCATGGTGGGATAGACAAGGTTGCTTCTTCGTGGACCCTTCGTGGGTGGAGCCCTCCGTGGACTCGTGCAGCTGTTACCCTTTGTGGGTTGAAGTCTCCGTGGATGTACGATAGCACCACCTATCGGAACCACGCCAAAAACATCCGTGTCTCCAATTGCGTTTGAATCCTCCAAACCCTTCCCTTTACTTTCTTGCAAGTTGCATGCTTTAATTTCCGCTGCCTATATACTCTTTGCATGCTTGCTTGAATTGTGTGATGATTGCTTGACTTGTCCTAAAGTAGCTAAAATCTGCCAAAGTCTAAAATTGGGAAAAGGTTAAGTTTTTATTGGTCAAGTAGTCTAATCACCCCCCCCCTCTAGACATACTTCAAGGTCCTACAAGTGGTATCAGAGCCTTGGTCTCCATTTGCTTTGATTTCCATAGCTTTTGGTGGTCATAGGCTTGGTTTCACAACCTAGGAGAGTATGGCGTCTAGCGAGGGAAATTATCACCGTAGAGTTCCTTACTTTGATGGTACTAATTTTGCTAGTTGGAGGCATAAGATGAAAATGCATATTCTTGGACATAACCCCACCATTTGGGCAATTATTTGTATTGGCTTGCAAGGTGAATTTTTCGACGGGAGAGAACCGAACCGTGAACCTAATGCAGAAGAATTGAAGATGCTGCAATACAACGCTCAAGCTTGTGATATCATCTTCAACGAATTGTGCCCCAAAGAATTCAACAAAATCAGCCGTCTTGAGAATGCAAAGGAAATTTGGGATACTTTGATTGATATGCATGAAGGTACCGAGTCCGTCAAGGAATCCAAGTTGGATGTGCTCCAAAGTCAGCTTGACAAGCTCAAAATGAAGGATGGTGAAGGTGTCGCTGAAATGTACTCTAGGCTTGCTCTTATCACAAATGAGATTGCCGGCTTAGGGAGTGAAGAGATGACTGACAATTCATCATCAAGAAGATCTTAATAGCATTGGATGGAAAGTATGATACCGTGTTCACATTGATTCAAATGATGCCAAACTACAAAGATCTCAAGCCAATGGAAGTCATTGGAAGGATTATTGCTCATGAGATGTCACTCAAGGATAAGGAGGAACTTCACAACAAGTCAAGTGGTGCTTACAAAGCCTCAAGTGAAGCCCCCACATCATCAAGTGAGAAACCAACCTTCAATGAAGAATTGAGCTTAATGGTGAAGAACTTCAACAAATTCTACAAGAGTAGAAGCAAAGAAAGAAGCTCCAAATCAAGGTCTTACAATGACAAGAGATCTTCTAGCCGTGAGCGCAATTGCTACAATTGTGGGAGACCCGGACACTACTCCAATGAGTGTACGGCACCCTACAAAAGAAGAGAAGATTCTCCAAGAAGAAGGAGCAAAAGAGAAGAATCACCACCAAGAGAGAGGAGGAGTAGAGATGATCGTTATGAATGAAGACCCTCACGGAGAAGCAAGGATTCGGAAAGGAAGGACAAGTCATCAAGGAGCTACACAAAATGAAGACATCAAGCTCATGTTGGTGAATGGGTATCCGGCTCCGGCTCCGACTCCAACAATCACTCCGAGAGAAGCTATCACTCCGACTCGGAATATACTCAAGATGAAGGTGTTGCCGGTCTAGAACTTGTGTCAACCAACTCCTACGACATATTTGATTCACCAAACGAAGGTGTTCGAAGATGCTTCATGGCCAAAGGTCCAAAGGTAACACACCCCGAGTATGTTGATTTCAATAGTGATGAAGATGACTTGCTTGTGGATGATGATTTATTTGTTGACAACTCTAGTGATGAATACTATGATGAAACCAATTAATCATGCTAATCATGCTAAAACGAATGACAATGATAAGGAGAATATTGAGCTTCTAACTAAAGAACTAAACTCTCTTAAGTTAGCTCATGAAACTATCTACGAAGATCATCGAGAACTTTTAAGGGCTCATGATAAGTTACGCTTTGAAAAGCTCAATCTTGAGCAAGAGCATGAGTTCTTAAAAGCAATCAATGATGATCTTCGCAAGAAAAGTTCTTCTTACATTGCCAAGCGTTTACTCTTATCTACTTACATGCCTCAAGTCAAGTCTAGCAACAAGTACAAGAAGGATACTTCCTCTAGTAGTAACAATAATAATGTCAAATCCAATATTGTTGCTTCTAGTAGTTCTCTTGATTCCACTAATGATTCTCTTAGCCAAGTTACACTTGAGAAAGAAAATAGCTTATTGAAGGGAATTATAGAGAAAGGTGTTTACAAGAGCCTTGCCGGGAGTAAGCAATTCGAGGAAATTGTACGCAAGCAAGGAAGGCACTGGAAGAATCAAGGTGTTGTTTTGAACGAAAGTTCAATGCCAATGGAGTTGAGTGGGAAGAAGATCAATACCCCAAGAAGAAGTTTGTTCCTCAACAAGAGAAGTACGATCCTACTTCCTTCAAGGGAACACAAGCTCAAGATGATCTTCCACCACAAGACCACAAGAACAAAGGCAAGGACAAGCTTCAAGAAGAGATTGATGCATTTGAAGAAGCACCTAAAGCCTCGTTCAAATGGGTCCCCAAGACTACGTCAAGTTCTACTTCATCAAGTACAACTACAACTCCAAGGATTCCCATCAAGATGATGTGGATCCCGAAGAAGAAGAACTAGAGAGTTCTTGAGGGTGACTCCGCCAACATTCTTCACTCATATCATTTTGGCAAGAACAAGTGCAATCAACTTCCACATCTTGCACTAGTTCAAGGAGTCACAAACCCTCATGTTGGTAAGGCAAGGGACAAGGTAACATAATGAATTCATGGACATCATCTTGTGTGTGCATCACTCTATGTCTATGGATATTCTTGTTTGTTCCTTGTGGGACTAACCCATGTAGGTAAGTTGAAAGTGCAACTCACTCCAAAGGATTGCTCCAAATGATCTACATCAACATTGAGCATCTACATCTTCAACACCTACATGAAGTCATCATCGACAAAACCCAAGGTTAGTTCATCCCTCTAAGGGGGGATCTCACATCTAGGGGGAGCTTAACTCTAAGAATTGAGTCAAAGCAACTCTAATGGTGTGAACACATTAATGCATTATGTAAAAGTGGTAACCCCACTTGAGCTTAAACAATGAGTATGACCTATGATCAAATGTTCTCATTTGACTCCAAAGTCAATATACTCATATATAGATGACTTAGTCATCGCCAATTGTTTGATAGATGCTAGAATTGGATGTGCATGCTTTGCCACATATTTCATTTGCTATCTTATTGTGTGAGCATGTTGGTGCATATTTTACTCATCCAAGGACATCCACTTGTTGTTTTGATTGTTTGGATTCTTTTCTTTGTGCCAAGTGGATGGACAAGGATGCCTAAGAACCTTATTTAGCTATCTATGCTTTTCTCATCTCAAACTCTATTCATGCTACATCACAAAATTTGATCAAGTCAGATTCGAACCACTCTGTGTGAGGAGCACTTGGAGTCCCCGATTCATCATAGACTTAAACTTCCAAAACCTCTTTGTGATTCTCGGTCTGACCGATTCTTCCATTTCGGTCCTACCGAGATCACCAAGTTGATCTGAGTTTTCAATCTCGGTGCAACCGATTTGAACTTTTCGGTCTCACTGATTTGCTGTAACTGAACACAGTTATGCATCTCGGTGCCACCGAGTTATTCCACTCGGTCACACCGACAGGGTCGGGCTATCTATAGTCACGGGCAAAAGTTTGGAAATTTCTCTGAAACCCTTCGCCCGCGCAACAGCTCTCTCTGCCATCATGGTCTCCGGATCGTCTCCTCGCCGCCAGCAGCCTCCTATCGCTGGTCTTCGTCGCCGTCAACGAAATTCATCCCCGCCGTTGCTGACGTAGCAAGTCCACCGCCAAGTTAGGGTATGGACTTGATCTTTGTGCTATCCACGTCTGATTCCTAGCACATTGTTTTCATATTGATTCCTGCCACAGTTGAGATTCTTCTATCCAACCAAAATAGTCCGTAGTTTAGATGCGATTCAAATTTTTAGGGTTAGGTTTCCGCCAAAACCATCTCGGACCCACCGAGTTGAAAAACTCGGTCTCACCGATTTGGCGTATGCCATTGCACTAGTGACTCTCGGTCTGACCGAGAATTACTAATCGGTGCGAGCGATTTGAAGATTCTGTGAAACCCTAGCAGTCTCGGTGCCACCGAACTGAAACTCAGTCCAACCGAGATCATCAGTTTAGGTTCCAAAACTGCTTCGGTATCACCGAGTTTGAAAATCGTTTGATCCGAAATGCTTTCTGTGGAAAAATAAAACTGAACTTTTGAATCATTCTTTTTTGAAAAATCTCTGCATTTTGTGATGCTCATCTATTCTATCTCATCTATAACTCTTCACAGGGTCAGCAGTCAGCTTTTGCAGTATGTCTGATCAGAGTGACAGCCAGAACAGGTCTGAAGAGCAGATGGACTTGAGTGAGGGCACTAGTCCCTCAACTTCAGATGATGGGAGCAGAAGTACTCCTAGCAACTTGCCTAAGGCTGCAACTAGGCAAAGGAGGAAGAGAACCTCAGACTCAGAAGATGAGGATTACAAAGCTGAGGAGGATGAGGCCACTTCCAAGAAAGTGGTGCTCAAGAAAGAGTATGGCTCTGCACAGAGCACAAAGCCAGGTCTGAAGAAGAAAGTTCCTGCCAAGAGAACTCCAATGCCAAAGGCCAGGAAGTCCACTCAAGTGCCAGCTCAGACACAACCCAAAGAGGCACCTGCAAGGAAAGAAGCACCATCAAAACCTCAGAAGGTCCCCACTGGTGCAACCATGAAGTTCACACTTGAATCCGAGGATGATGGTGAACAGGATAAGAAAAAGAAGAGAGCTAGAACCACAACTGCCAAGGTCCTTGGAAAGCCCTCAATGAGAAGGGATTCTGATGAAGAGGAAGAGGATGATGCACCAGCACCTAAGGCAGCTAAGCTTATGGGAGATGCAATCAGGTCAGGGGCTGCAACATTCAAGCCCAAAGATGCACCCAAAGCTGCCTCCAAGGCCAAAAAAGCTCCAAAGAGGAATGCTAGGAGTATTCCAGTTGTTGAGAAGAACAAGGCCCCAGTGCCCAACGTTGCAGAAGATGAAGATGAAGAAGGACAGGTCCTTAGAAAGCTCAAGCCCAAGATACCAAACCACAATGATGCCCATCCTGTGGCTGAGGACATGAGGATCAGAAAGGATTCAGGGCTGAGACTATGGAGGATGGAAGACCCATATGCTTCAAGAAGAAGGACTGCTGTTGACTACAGGTTCCACACAAAGGAACAGCAGGACTTTTATGAGACCATTCTATTGGAGAAGAAGCCCATAGTCTGTGATATGAGGTGGGTTGACTGGAAATTCATCAGGGAGAATGAGCAGCACTACACTGGAGTGGAGGAGAGCTTTATTGCTTGTGGAGTAGCAGATTTTGTTGGACAGAAGTTTACCAACTGGAATGATGAGCTTATCATGCAGTTCTACTCCACAGCACATTTTTACCCAGATGGTAGAATTGTTTGGATGTCTGAAGGTACAAGGTACCAGTCCACTATTGAAGAATGGGCAAGTCTGATCAATGCCCCCAAGGAAGAAGAGGATGACTTGGAGATATATGCAAAGAAGAAGTTGGGTCACAATTCAATGGCTCACATGTACAAGGAAATTCCTGACAAAGCTGTAGAGACTCACAAGTTTGGATCAGTTCACTTTCTGCTGTCAGGGTTGGCAACCATCAATTGGATTCTAAGGCATACTTTGTTGCCCAAGTCAGGTGACCATAACATGATCAGAGCAGATGTCATCAACATGCTGCCAAGATACCAACTCAAGAGGAGGCATCTGAGTATTTCTTGAAGACCAAACAAGAGCAGCTTGGTTACTTGATAGCATCAACTCTGAGGATTGAGAAAGGGTTGGCCACCCTAACTCAAAACCAGGAGAGCCTGGAGAGAATCATGGAACAAAAATTCTATGATCTAGATGTCAAGGTAACTGAGATTCAGTCAGTTATAGAGCAGCTGCAGGATGACATGCAGGAGAGGAAGGGCAAGACAACCACAAATGTGTTTGCTAGAGTGCCCAGAGCCCAGAGGTCAGTTGCAGTGCCAGTGACAGACACTAGAGCAACAACTTCAGCACCAGCTACTGCCCCTTCAGTTCTAGTGCAACCAGCTCCAGCACCCTCTACTTCAACTGAAGCCTTCGTCCAAGGAGCTATCAGGACACCACCACCAGAAGATCAAGCCTGAGAGACGATCTAGTACTATGCATTTTCTATGAACTTTTTGGTAACTTGTTGCCAAAGGGGGAGAAAAATGTATAGATCATAGGCTTCGAGAGAGAGTGTTGCTTTTATTCTCTCTTGCTTTATTTGGTGGTTTTTCAAACTTTGTTTGCTTTTGGTTGAGATACTATGCCTGTGAGACATTGATGATCATGTGTTTGATCATAAGCTACACTTATGCATGCTTGATATTATCCTATCTATCTTATGTGATCATTCACTATGCTTGGTGACGAGCGCATGTATTCATTGTTTATTATTTTGAGCGCTCCACCAAGATGTATGTGACATGGAAGAGTAACCCATGAGCCTAATTCATTGTGCATTTGTAGTCCAAAGCAAATCTTAACCCATGCACAAATTTAGGGGGAGCTCTTGCTTATCACATACTTCTCAAAGCGACAACGTTATTCAATCTTATTATCATTTGTCGAAGCTTTGATCTATATGTTGTCATCAATTACCAAAAAGGGGGAGATTGAAAGTGCAACTATCCCTAGGTGGTTTTGGTAATTAATGACAACATATAGCTCATTGAGCCAATGCTATTCCAAGACTATTATTTCAGGAAAGCTCAATGAATGGCATGGCATGGATGATGAAAGTGGATCCCTCAAAATACTAAGGACAAAGGATTGGCTCAAGCTCAAAAGCTCAAGACTCTTCATTTTATATTTTAATGGTCCAAGATCACATTGAGTCTATAGGAAAAGCCAATACTATCAAGGAGGGATGAGGTGTTGCTTAATGAGCCTCTTGCTTCAATGTGCTTAGTGATATGCTCCAAAACCCTCAACTACTTTCCCACATCCACAAATGACCTAAACCCAAAGCTAAAATCGGTCACATCGAAACTTCCTATCCGGGGCCACCGATTCCAAAAGTCATAGCCACTGCCACAAACCCTAAGCAAATCGGTCTTACCGATAGGGATCTCGGTCTCACCGAGATGGGGTTGCAATCTCTCTATTTCCCTTCGTAACGTTTCGGTCTAACCGAAGTGAGTGATCGGTCCCACCGAGATTGCAATGTGAACTCTCTGTTTCCTTTTTGTAACACTTCGGTCTCACCGAAAAGAGCAAATCGGTCCCACCGAGTTTACCTGACCAACTCTCTGGAAAGCTTATTACCAAATTGGTCTCACCGAGTTTGTGTAATCGGTCTTACCGAGATTACGTTATGCCCTAACCCTAACCGAATCGGTCTCACCGAGATGCATGTCGGTCCCACCGAAAATCACTAACGGTCACTAGATTTGCTAAATCGGTCCGACCAAGTTTAACAATTCGGTCCCACCGAGTTTAGTAAATTGTGTGTAACGGTTAGATTTTGTGTGGAGGCTATATATACCCCTCCACCTCCTCTTCATTCATGGAGAGAGCCATCAGAACGAACCTACACTTCCAACTTACCATTTCTGAGAGAGAACCACCTACTCATGTGTTGAGGCCAAGATATTCCACTCCTACCATATGAATCTTGATCTCTAGCCTTCCCAAATTGCTTTCCACTCAAATCTTCTTTCCACCAGATCCAAACCCATTGAGAGAGAGTTGAGTGTTGGGGAGACTATCATTTGAAGCACAAGAGCAAGGAGTTCATCATCAATGCACCATTTGTTACTTCATGGAGAGTGGTGTCTCCTAGATTGGCTAGGTGTCACTTGGGAGCCTCCGACAAGATTGTGGAGTTGAACCAAGGAGTTTGTAAGGGCAAGGAGATCGCCTACTTCATGAAGATCTACCGCTAGTGAGGCAAGTCCTTCATGGGCGACGGCCATGGTGGGATAGACAAGGTTGCTTCTTCGTGGACCCTTCATGGGTGGAGCCCTCTGTGGACTCGCGCAGCCGTTACCCTTCGTGGGTTGAAGTCTCCATCAACGTGGATGTACGATAGCACCACCTATCGGAACCACGCCAAAAACATCCGTGTCTCCAATTGCGTTTGAATCCTCCAAACCCTTCCCTTTACTTCCTTGCAAGTTGCATGCTTTAATTTCCGCTGCCTATATACTCTTTGCATGCTTGCTTGAATTGTGTGATGATTGCTTGACTTGTCCTAAAGTAGCTAAAATCTGCCAAAGTCTAAAATTGGGAAAAGGTTAAGTTTTTATTGGTCAAGTAGTCTAATCACCACCCCCCTCTAGACATACTTCAAGGTCCTATAGTGTTAGCATCTTGGAGATTATTCTTCTCTTGCCGCACCCTCGTAAGCGCCTTCTCGCCGGCGTTCAGCTGTTGCAGCAGTTGTTGCTTGTCCGGATCTAGTCCAGCGCCATCTGCAATATTATTGTTAGACTTATACACACGCCGCACTTCACAAACTACTTATCTTTCAAAGTATATCTTACCAGAGGGGGTCTCTGTGGCTCCCCCTGTGGCGGCTAGTGCAGCCTCAAGTTGGGCCTTGCACTCTTGAAGCTCCTGGGACAGGTGGGTATTCTTCTGCGTAAGATCCTGCATAACAAATGATCCTTAAATCAGTTATTCTAACTATTTTAAGTCTCGGGGGCTACTGGCATATATAACTGTCAAAATTCCTCACCCGTATGTCTTTCACATACTGCTCCGTGGCTCTGGCTAGTCCATCTCGAGCAGCACGGAGGTGCGCATCTCCCGAATTAAAGGCATTTAACGCCTCCGGGGAGAAGCAGGCATCATGAAGAACTGTCCAGCGGCGCCTGTGATTCATGGCACTCTCCACCTCAGATCGGGTGGCGGACAACCTGTCGGCATCCTCTGTTGGAGGAGCACCCGATGCGCGCCTTGCGTTCGCCTCCCCCTCCGGACCTGGCGTTGGAGCCTGGCTGGCGGAGGCTTGATTGGCAATCTCTCCGGACACAGTCCGGCGAGCGCTCTTTCCCCTGAAAAAAACCAGGAGCATTAATATGCCTTCGACGAATCTTTCCCAGAAACATGGTGGCGCACCATACCGTTGCGGCGACGTTTCGATTCGCGCCGCACTTCTTTTTCGCCTACTGGGCCGAGCTGCCCCTTGTTGGCCAGCCGCCGCGGGTTCGGCTTCCCGCCTCGAAGGCACCTCCTACGGAACACCATTGGTATACGGTGGTTAAAGATAAGCATGGATGAGTAATGGTATCAGGACTCCGATCACAGTTACCTGGGAAACCAGAGATGTTCCGGGGTAGTCGGCCGTAATGGCGACCAAAGCATTGTCAATGCTAAGTTGGTGGAACACCCCATCGATCAGCTCCACCTTTATGTCCGGATCCTCTTCGGAGGCCGAATCGAGGGATCGTTCCGGATCCTCGGGCTGTGGAGCCAGGCTGTGTATGTCCTCTACGGCCCGGCAGTTCCAGCGTCGAAATCACAAAATGAGGCACTTAACTTTGGGAATATGGATCGGATAAGATAAACATCCGCTTACCCAGCTCCGAGGGTTGTTCATGGAAAATCCATTCAATGGACTAGCACGGAGGAATTCTTCCTTCTCCCCTTTGTACAGGCCGGACAGGATCTTCACCAAATCGGCGACCGATCCCGGCCCCTTGCGGCCATGGCGGGTGGCATCATCCTCCCCGTTGAAATCCCACATGGGGTGGCCCCTATACTGGAGCGGCTGCACCCCTCGCATAATGCATGTGGCCATGACCCCAATCATGGTCAATCCGGAATGAGCCAATAACCTTATTCGGCCCATCAGATATTGGACGTCCCTATCATTCCCCCGTCGAGGGCTCCGTGGACGCCAACTCAGGCGTTTCTTCAGAGGAGTGTTGCTGAACTCCAGGAGGCTGATCCGAACTGGGTCCGGTAGCGGGGCGTCTTCCATATAAAACCATTCTGAAGGCTAGTCTTCGGCCGCCTTCTTCGGGGTTCCGGATAGATATCCGGTCCCGGTGATGCGCCATAGTTCGGCTCCGCCCACTTGATATATCGACCCCTCGTGAGAACGGGGTACGAGGCAAAATAATCTCTTCCACAGCGCGAAGTGGGGCTCGATGCCCAAGTACAGCTCGCAAAGGGCCACGAAGCCCGCGATGTGCAGGATGGAGGCAGGCGTAAGGTGGTGAAGCTGGAGCCCATAGAACTCTAGGAGCCCCCGGAGAAACGGATGTATGGGAAATCCGAGTCCCCTTATTAGATAAGGGACGAAGCATACCCGCTCTCCTCTAGAGGGATTGGGGACGCTTTCCGCCCTTGTAGGTGGCAAGTCTGGCTCGAACCGGAACCATAAAGGCTGGGGGAAGAAATCCCTCGGTTTGGAGCGTCACTAGCTCACTATGCGGGACTGAGCATCTCCCCCAATCTCCTGGCTGAGGGCTAGGAGCGCGAGAGGAGGAGCCGCGTCGACTGTCCATGATGGAGTGGATTTTTGTCAGAGGTGCTTTGATGAACACTCGCGGAAGGAGGATGGTGTGATTCAGATCTAGATCCTCTCCTCTCTTTATAGACAGCTTATTCGCGTGACTAGGGGGTAAAATGTAAAAATACCCTGGCTTTTCGCATTCGTACGACGCGTGGAGGATGGCCATTATTGGACGTGGAAGCCAAGAAGCGCAGCATTTATAAGAAGCCGGACACTATTCAGCAAGCACATGGAATTTGGAGGAGAACCCGCCTTGCAATGCCGAAGACAATATGCGCGCCGGACTCGTCGTCATTGAAGCCTGGTTCGGGGGCTATTGAGAGAGTCCTGGACTAGGGGGTGTCCGGGTAGCCGAGCTATCATCATTGGCCGGACTCCAAGACTATGAAGATACAAGATTGAAGACTTCGTTGCGTGTCCTGATGGGACTTTCCTTGGCGTGGAAGGCAAGCTTGGCAATATGGATATGTAGATCTCCTACCATTGTAACCGACTTTGTGTAACCCTAGCCCTCTCCGGTGTCTATATAAACCGGAGGGTTTTAGTCCGTAGGATGAACAACAATCATACCATAGGCTAGCTTATAGGGTTTAGCCTCCTTGATCTCGTGGTAGATCTACTCTTGTACTACCCATATCATCAATATTAATCAAGCAGGAGTAGGGTTTTACATCCACCGAGAGGGCCCGAACCTGGGTAAAAACATCGTGTCCCTTGTCTCATGTTACCATCCGCCTAGACGCACAGTTCGGGACCCCCTACCCAAGATCCGCCGGTTTTGACACCGACACCACCCGTGAATAAGTATCTTTTCACCTCCAAGGGGAATGGAGTAGGTCGACATAAACATCATGTTGTGACCAAGCACAAGTCTGACCGACCATGGTCAGGTATCTGTATAGGAACAATAGAGTAGGTCGACATAAACATCATGTTGTGACCAAGCACAAGTCTGACCGACCATGGTCAGGTATCTGTATAGGAACAATAGAGCTAGGTGATACGTCTCCGTCGTATCTACTTTTCCAAACACTTTTGCCCTTGTTTTGGACTCTAACTTGTATGATTTGAATGGAACTAACCCGGACTGACGCTGTTTTCAGCAGAATTGCCATGGTGTTGTTTTATGTGTAGAAAATAAAAGTTCTCGGAATGACCTGAAACTCCAGGGAACACCTTAGAAAAAACAATAAAAAATCCTCGCCAAAGATGAAGACCAGGCGGCCCACACCCTGTCCATGAGGGTGGGGGCCCCCCCTGGGCGCGCCCCCCTACCTCATGGGCCCCCTGGTGGCCCTCCGACGCCAACTCCAACTCCATATATTGGCTTTCGGGGAGAAAAAAAATCAAAGAGAAGAAATCATCGCGTTTTACGATACGGAGCCGCCGCCAAGCCCTAATCTCTCTCGGGAGGGCTGATCTGGAGTGCGTTCGAAGCTCCGGAGAGGGAGATTCGTTGTCGTCGTCATCATCAACCATCCTCCATCACCAATTTCATGATGCTCACCGCCGTGCATGAGTAATTCCATCATAGGCTTGCTGGACGGTGATGGGTTGGATGAGATTTATCATGTAATCGAGTTAGTTTTGTTAGGGTTTGATCCCTAGTATCCTTTATGTTCTGAGATTGATGTTGCTATGACTTTGCTATGCTTAATGCTTGTCACTAGGGCCCGAGTGCCATGATTTCAGATCTGAACCTATTGTGTTTTCATGAATATATGTGTGTTCTTGATCCTATCTTGCAAGTCTATAGTTTGAGGAGTTCATGTATTCACTATGTGCTAATGCTTTGTCCCGGTTCTCTATTAAAAGGAGGCCTTAATATCCCTTAGTTTCCAATAGGACCCCGCTGCCATGGGAGGGTAGGACAAAAGATGACATGCAAGTTCTTGTCCATAAGCACGTATGACTATATACGGAATACATGCCTACATTACATTGATGAACTGGAGCTAGTTCTGTGTCACCCTATGTTATGACTGTTACATGATGAACCGCATCCGGCATAATTATCCATCACTAATCCGGTGCCTACGAGCTTTCCATATACTGGTTCTCGCTTATTTACTTTTCCGTTGCTACTGTTACAATCACTACAAAATACCAAAAACATTACTTTTGTTGTCTTTACTTTTGTTACCGTTACCACCACTATCATATTACTTTGCTACTAAACACTTTGCTGCAGATACTAAGTTTCCAGGTGTGGTTGAATTGACAACTCAGCTACTAATACTTGAGAATATTCTTTGGCTCCCCTTGTGTCGAATCAATAAATTTGGGTTGAATACTCTACCCTTGAAAACTGTTGCGATCCCCTATATTTGTGGGTTATCAAGACCTTTTTCTGGCGCCGTTGCCGGGGAGCATAGGTCTATTCTTTGAGTCACTTGGGATTTATATCTGTTGGACACTATGAAGAACTTGAAAGATGATCGAACTACTATTTTGCCCTCAACTACGAGGGCAGGTAAGGAACTGCCATCTAGCCTTGCACTAGATTCTCCTTTTGTTATAAGTAAGCTTGCGACACCTAAACCTGCTACTGCTATGAATTTTGATATGTCGCATGTTATGGATGATGCCACTTCTGCTATGCATGATACTTATGATGAAACTACTTCTATGCTTGATACTACTGTGCCCCTTGGTGAATTTCTTGATGAGCAAATTGCTAGGTCTAGAGAAAGAGAAATTATTGAATCTGAATACGATGATGATAGTGATGATGAAAATATGCCTGCTATTCCTGAGGGTTATCTTTTTGATGCAGAATCTTCTGCAGCTATTTTTGCTTGCCAGGATAGATATGAACTTAAGAGGTTGCTAGTTAAATGGAGTAAAGAATCTTTTAGAGATAGAATGAGACCTGACCCTGCTTTTGCTACTTCACCTATCTATGTTCCCGATAAGGATTATTATGATTTTTCTGTTGATCCAGATATAATTACTTTGGTTGAATCTGATCCTTTTTATGGTTATGAATCTGAAACTGTTGTGACACATCTTACTAAGTTAAATGATATAGCTGCCCTGTTTACTAATAATGAGAGATCGCGCTACCTTTATTTACTCAAACTATTTCCGTTCTCATTAAAGGGTGATGCTAAGATATGGTTTAATTCTCTTGATCCTGGTTGTGTGCAAAGTCCCCAGGATATGATTTATTACTTCTCTGCTAAATATTTCCCTCCTCATAAGAAACAAGCTGCTTTGAGGGAAATATACAACTTTGTGAAAATTGAAGAAGAGAGTCTCCCACAAGCTTGGGGGAGTCTTCTCAAGTTACTTAATGCTTTTCCTGATCATCCTCTTAAGAAACCTGAAATACTTGATATCTTTTATAATGGACTAACTGATGCTTCCAGAGATTACCTGGATAGTTGTGCTCGTTCTCTTTTCAGGGAAAGAACACCGGATGAAGCTGAAGTTCTATTGAATAATATGTTGACAAATGAAAATAATTGGGCACCTCCTGAGCCAACTCCGGAGCCAGTTCCAAAGCCAATTACTGAGCCTATTCCTAAACCAACTCCGAAGAAGAGAGGTGTTCTATTTCTCAGTCCCGAAGATATGCAAGAGGCAAAGAAATCTATGAAAGAAAAAGGTATTAAAGCTGAAGATGTTCAGAATTTCCCTCCTATTGAAGAAATACATGGTCTTAATTTACCGCCTGTTAAAGAAGTATATGATCTCAATTACTTATTTACTGAAGAACCTCCCGATATCCCGACACAGGTAGTAAAGGTAAATTCTCTCTATAGATATGATAAAGCTGAAGTCCCCCCTATTAAAATTGCTAGTTAGTGCTTGGATGAGTTTGATGACTTTATGTCTAAGCAAGATGACTTTAATGCTTATTTTGGTAGACAATTAAAACATAATACCTTTATGATTAAACGCTTGGGTGATTATATGGCTGATATTAGAGGTGAACTTAAACTTGTTAGCAAACATGCTTCTATGGTTACCACTCAAGTAGAACAAGTACTTAAAGCTCAGAAAGAAGTGCATGATGAAATGAATAGTAAGAAAAATTTATGCTGTTAGAGTGGCTACTAGAACTGGTAGAATGACTTAGGAACCTTTGTATCCTGAAGGCCACCCTAAGAGAATCGAGCAAGATTCTCAGAGAAATAATATTGATGTACCTAGTTCTTCTAAAAGGAAGAAAAAGAAAAATGATAGGACTTTGCAGACTTCTAGCAAACCTATTGCAAACCACCTGAGAATCCAAATGATATTTCTATTTCTAATGCTGAAACATAATCAGGTGATGAACATGAACTTAGTAATAATATTAATGATAATGTTCATGATGATGAACCTAGTAATGATAATGATGTAGAAGTTGAACCTTCTGTTGATCTTGGTAACCCACAACCAAAGAATCAACGTTATGATAAAAGAGACTTCGTTGCTAGGAAACATGGTAAAGAAAGGGAACCATGGGTTCAGAAACCCATGCCTTTTCCTCCGAAACCAACCAAGAAAAAGGATGATGAGGATTTTGAGCGCTTTGCTGAAATGATTAGACCCATCTTTTTGCGTATGCGATTAAGTGATGTGCTCAAAACAAATCCTTATGCTAAGTATATGAAGGATATCATTACTAATAAAAGAAAGATACCTGAAGCTGAAATTTCCACCATGCTTGCTAATTATACTTTTAAGGGTGGAATACCAAAGAAACTTGGAGATCCAGGAGTACCTACTATACCATGCTCCATTAAGAGAAATTATGTTAAAACTGCTTTATGTGATCTTGGAGCCGGTGTTAGTGTTATGCCTCTCTCTTTATATCGTAGACTTGACTTGAATAAGTTGACACCTACTAAAATATCTTTGCAAATGGCTGATAAATCAACTGCTATACCTGTCGGTATTTGTGAGGATGTGCCTGTTGTAGTTGCAAACGTTACTATTTTAACGGACTTTGTTATTCTTGATATTCCCGAGGATGATAGTATGTCTATTATTCTTGGAAGACCTTTCCTTAATACTACAGGGGCTGTTATTGATTGCAACAAAGGCAATGTCACTTTTCATGTTAATGGCAATGAGCACACGGTACACTTTCCGAGGAAACAACCTCAAGTTTATAGTATCAACTCTATTGGAAAAATTCCATCGATTATATTTGGAGGTTTTGAATTTCCTCATCCTACTGTCAAGAAAAAATATGATATTCTTATTGTTGGGGATTTTCATATCCCCGTTGAGGTAACTTAGTGTTATTCGAAATTTCTCCGGTTCCGTGATTATTCGGAATGAGTTTGTTAACAAGACTTGATCAACCTTGTTAGTGGGTTCATTTTGATGATCACGAGATGGATGAAACTAGAAGCACAACCTTCTGTACCCTCTTTATATTTTATGTTATTTAGTAGAAATAAAGTAAAATAGTATTTTTCTGTCTGTTTCCTGACTTATCCGTGCAATATAAAAATACCCCGAAAATAAAAGTGTTCAGAATGCCATGCCAATTTAATATGATTTTTTTGGGAATATTTGAGGATTTACTGTGCAAAAATTACCGCGGGGGGAGCTACCACCTGGCCACGAGGGTGGAGGGCGCGCCCTACACCCCTGGGCGCGCCCCCCTGCCTCGTGGGCCCACGGTGGCCCTTCTCCACTTATCCCTGCACCCATCTTCTTCCTCTGCCTCACACAAACACGAAAAACCAACTCAAGCACGAGTTCCAGCCCCCGTTGCTGTGATTTTCGATCTCCTTGTTCAAAGCACCTCTCGTAAAACTGCTTGGGGAGATTGTTCCTTGGTATGTGACTCCTCCATTGGTCCAATTAGTTTCTGTTCTAGTGATTTATTCATTGCAAATTTGTGCTGCATAGGTGACCATGTTCTTGAGCTTGCATGTCAGATTTATATGGTTCCAAGTAGTTCCAATGCTTTATATAGGCTCTAGGCACTTGTGGGAGTTGTTGCTATCAATTTTATTGAAGTTGGTTCACTTTTATTTGAAGTTACTAAAAATTTCAGATTGTTTCAGAAAATAATGAAGAGACTTTTGAGGGGCTCGTCGAGCCGAAGCTCGAAGGAAAAACAAAAGGAAGAAGAGCAGAAGCCCAAATTTAATTTGCCTCGCACCGCGGAGGTCCGGTCGTGTGAATGGACTTCCGATGACTTTTTGAGGAGAGCCGGGATTTATGAGGATTTCTATTTATTGATTGAGAACGCCGACCTCACCGACTTCCTCCACGACCAACGTCATCAGTATCTCTTACTCACAAATACCTTTGTGCAAAACTTCTACTTTTTCCCTAAGAAATCACCTCCAATAGTAGAATTTCATTTATATGACGTTGTTAAAGAGATGGCATTAGCTGAATTCTGCGAGGTTTGCAGAATACCCTTTGAGGGCACCTTAGATGAACCCCACCGTAACGAAGTAGAAGCTTTTATTAACACCATCACTGTAGGAGAAACCAGGAAGGTTTCTGATGCAAGGATCACTAGCATACATTTTCCTGTTTTACGCTACTTTGCCTTATTTGCTAGTCGTTGCCTGATTGGACGCGGGAACTGTGGGAACCTTAGTATTCCTAATATTATTATTTTGTTCCATGGTTTATACCGCAATAACTCTGTTAGTATGGGTGGAATTGTTGCTAGACGGTTAAGTCTGAACTATACTAAGGGCCCCATCTTTGGAGGCATTTATGCTTCACGCCTAGCTGAACATTTTGAAATACCTATTAGGCATGAGGAGAAAGAAGAAACAGCGCTGCCCCGCGCTTATTTAGATTATAAGAGTATGATAGCGCATGACTTTCTTGTTAAGAGTCGCGAAGGGGAGCTCAAATACAAATTATACTTTGATAAACATCACCCTGAGACTATTACTTTGCCTGCTCCTTCTTTGTTTAACTTATCTGCAGGTCCTCACATCGTTCCGTGGTTAGCTGTTCAAGCCTATCGGAATCCTGCACCAGCCCCGGAACCGGAACCACAAGATGAGCCTCCACGACTATCTGTTTATTCCTGGGACCCAGAGGAGGTTGCCAGCCAGTGGCAGCCGGAGCCTTCTTCATCACAGTACGACCCCAGCTACACCTACGGGTATCCGCCAGGCTATCCCTGGCAATAGACCAACTTAGGCCAAAAGCCTAAGCTTGGGGGAGTACGTATTTCCCACCGACATTACATTTATGTTCACACACACTCATTGCTAGATGTCGGTGCTCATACTCTTTCACTGTAATATCCATGCTAGTTTATTTTCTTTTTTCCTGCTTTCTTCTTGTGTGTTTAATAAACCTTAAGAAAAAACCAAAAAAATTAGTAGTAGTTTATTTCTTTGTTGTAGTAATTAAAAAAGAAAACCCAAAAATATTTCCCGTTCTTCTTTTGCTTGTTGGGAGCTTTCCCGTGTAAATAGTTTTTATTTCTTTCCTTTCTTTGGGGGTCGAGAAGACCATATTGAAAATGCTTAGTGGCTCTCATATGCATGATTGTTTATTTAACTTAGAGCCCATATTACTTGTCTTCTCTTTTGAGTTGAATGCTTGCAGATTCCAGCTTAGTCCAATGCACGTGCACTCTTATTATTATACACATCGTTCGGTCGTGCAAGTGAAAGGCAATAATTATGATATATGATGGACATATTGGGATGAGAAAAGCTGGTATGAACTCGACGTCTCTTGTTTTTGTAAATATGATGATTCATCATTCCTGAGTCAGCTATTATGAAATAAACATATTTGCAATGACATTTAGAGATTATAGTTGCTTGTGCCATGCTTGATTAGCTATGAGTTATAATGCTTTACCTTGCGAGCCAACATGCTATTAGAATGATTACGATGTGGTATGATGGGATGGTATCCTCCTTTAAATGAATTGAGTGA
This sequence comes from Triticum dicoccoides, assembly GCF_002162155.2. NCBI lineage: Eukaryota > Viridiplantae > Streptophyta > Magnoliopsida > Poales > Poaceae > Triticum > Triticum dicoccoides. The sequence continues at coordinate 132,063,222 of NC_041389.1, forward strand.
CTCGACTTGGCACATGTTCACGCATGTAGTTGAATCAAATCAACATAGCTTTCATGATATTTATGTTCATGGTGGATTATATCCTACTCATTCCTGTATTTGGTGTAAATTAATTTTAATGCATGTTTACAACTGTTGTCGCTCTCTCAGTTGGTCGCCTCCCAGTCTTTGCTAGCCTTCACCTGTACTAAGCGGGAATACTGCTGGTGCATCCAAACTCCTTAAACCCCAAAGTTGTTCCATATGAGTCCAGTATACCTACCTATATGCGGTATTTGCCTGCCGTTCCAAGTAAATTTGTATGTGCCAAACTCTAAACCTTCAAATAAACATTCTGTTTTGCATGCTCGATTAGCTCATATGTTAACTAGAGCTGCCCTTATCTTCCGTGTTAGGCGGGTTATTCTCAAGAGGGGTGGACTCCGCTCCTCATTCACGAGAAAATGGCTGGTCTTCGGGATGCCCAGTCCCATGCTTTATGCAAACTAAATCAAAATAACTGCAAACAAAACTCCCCCTGGTACCCGCTGAATGTTGGAGGCACTCGTTGTTTCGAGCAAGCCATGGATTGATGCTTGTGGAGGAGGGGGAGTATAAACTTTACCATTCTGTTTGGGAACCGCCTATAATCTGTTTAGCATGGAAGATATCATCGTCTCTTAGTTGTTATGTTGACAATGAAAGTATGCCGCTCAAAATATAATTTATCTCTATTTCAAAACCGAGCTCTAGCACCTCTACAAATACCTGCTTCCCTCTGCGAAGGGCCTATCTATTTACTTTTATGTTGAGTCATCACCCTTCTTATTAAAAAGCACCCGCTAGAGAGCACACTGTCGTATGCATTCATTATAATTGGTTTATATTGGGTATGACTTGACTGGATCTCTTTTACCATGAATTACAATGTTTAGTCAGTCCTTGATCCTTAAAGGTGCTCTGCATTTATGTTTTGCGGTCTCAGAAAGGGCGATCGAGATACCATTTTGTTATATCATGTTATGATTATTTTGAGAAAGTGTTGTCATCCGAGTTTTATTATTATGGCTCGCTAGATGATTATGCTATTGATATGAGTAATTGTGAGACCTGCGTGTTATTGTGAGTATGGTTAGTTCATAATAATTGCTGAAACTTGAATGCTGGATTTTCATGTTTACAACAACAAGAGCAAACAGAGTTTGTAAAAGTTTTCCTTTTTCTCTTTCAGTTTGTCAACTGAATTGCTTGAGGACAAGCAAGGGTTTAAGCTTGGGGGAGTTGATATGTCTCTGTCGTATCTACTTTTCCAATCACTTTTGCCCTTGTTTTGGACTCTAACTTGTATGATTTGAATGGAACTAACCCGGACTGACGCTGTTTTCAGCAGAATTGCCATGGTGTTGTTTTATGTGCAAAAAATAAAAGTTCTCGGAATGACCTAAAACTCCACGGAACACCTTAGAAAAAACAATAAAAAATCCTCGCCAAAGATGAAGACTAGGGGGCCCACACCCTGTCCACGAGGGTGGGGGGCGCCCCCCTGGGCGCGCCCCCTACCTCGTGGGCCCCCTGGTGGCCCTCCGACGCCAACTCCAACTCCATATATTGGCTTTCGGGGAGAAAAAAATCAGAGAGAAGAAATCATCGCGTTTTACGATACGGAGCCGCCGCCAAGCCCTAATCTCTCTCGGGAGGGCTAATCTGGAGTCCGTTCGTGGCTCTGGAGAGGGGGATTCGTCGCCGTTGGCATCATCAACCATCCTCCATCACCAATTTCATGATGCTCAGCACCGTGCGTGAGTAATTCCATCGTAGGCTTGCTGGACGGTGATGGGTTGGATGAGATTTATCATGTAATCGAGTTAGTTTTGTTAGGGTTTGATCCCTAGTATCCTTTATGTTCTGAGATTGATGTTGCTATGACTTTGCTATGCTTAATGCTTGTCACTAGGGCCCGAGTGCCCTGATTTCAGATCTGAACCTATTATGTTTTCATGAATATATGTGTGTTCTTGATCCTATCTTGCAAGTCTATAGTCACCTACTATGTGTTATGATCCGGCAACCCCGAAGTGACAATAATCGGGACCACTCCCGGTGATGACCATAGTTTGAGGAGTTCATGTATTCACTATGTGCTAATGCTTTGTTCCGGTTCTCTATTAAAAGGAGGCCTTAATATCCCTTAGTTTCCAATAGGACCCCGCTGCCTCGGGAGGGTAGGACAAAAGATGTCATGCAAGTTCTTTTCCATAAGCACGTATGACTATATACGGAATACATGCCTACATTACATTGATGAACTGGAGCTAGTTCTGTGTCACCCTATGTTATGACTGTTACATGACGAACCGCATCCGGCATAATTATCCATCACTAATCCGGTGCCTACGAGCTTTCCATATACTGGTTCTCGCTTATTTACTTTTCCATTGCTACTGTTACAATCACTACAAAATACCAAAAACATTACTTTTGTTGTCTTTACTTTTGTTACCGTTACCACCACTATCATATTACTTTGCTACTAAACACTTTGCTACAGATACTAAGTTTCCAGGTGTGGTTGAATTTACAACTCAGTTGAGAATATTCTTTGGCTCCCCTTGTGTCGAATCAATAAATTTGGGTTGAATACTCTACCCTCGAAAACTGTTGCGATCCCCTATACTTGTGGGTTATCACTAGGCAGTTTATGTTTCAAGAAGATCACAACTGTTAAACTGTGTATAAGCAAGAGTTTATGAACAACATATATAACAGAAAACAGCTCTTACCATAAGTTTCTCGACAAAGTTGAACCTGTTCAACGTGTGCAACAGTGGCACACATATCCCACGTGGCCTTCCACCATCGAAACGCCCCACAAGGACCTCAAGACGATCAATAAAGTGTAGGAACTTATGGATGTCGTCCCAGTAAACTTCAGTGACATCAGTAACAGTCGAGTTCTTATAGAATAACAAACAAGTAGCATGCTTAACTTTGAAATAACCTACACGTGACACCAATTACAAGAAATATTAGTTAGAAGTAGCATCTTCGTGAGAGAAGGGAATCACAAATCGTTGCTACTTCTAAAGTTAAATTGTGATTAGTTAGATAGAATAGGTGGATTAAGAAGTAATCGAGGCAACAAGCCAGAACCAGATACAAAACTAACATGGATGAACTAATGGAATAACGTCGGGGTGGAATATCATAGTGAAGATGAGACCAGGTTCTGCTATTCCCATCAACATTCGTGTGTCAACTTTCAGTCTGTAACACTTGCAAAACTTTATCCAAGTTTTGCCATAAAAAAGCAGCGATCTTCTTGGTTCATGAACCCAACTCGGAACTTATATCCATGGCTTGGCTTCATTGTGACCATTAAACTGGTGTATTCAGTTATGGCAAGGCCAGCCATCTTGAGTACATGTGTTCTGGCAGAGCAAGGAATGCACTGCAGGAAAAATAATATGAGAACACAATGTATTCGCTATCCAAATCTAGAAATAATTTCCTCCTTCACGTCCGTGTTGACCATTGTACTAGTACCTTTTATCCAAATAGAGCAATCCAAATTTCCAAATTAGTCGATAGCATGTTCAAAACCCCCACCCTCCCGGATAGAAAAGGGGATTCTAGGAACATACCTTGCGCATTTTAAAATCCTGTGTTAGGATGAGAAGGAACAAGTGTGGCATCTTGCCAAGGGCACAAAAACCTGTAGGGTCCTTGCACTTTGGGCACTGCAAATGAAATACACAAGATTTAGTAGGAAGAAAAATGCATCAATGGCGGCGGCTGCCATCCTAGGATTACCCGCGACCAAGGGACTTGGATTTATCGGGGATGGATGAAGAATTTGTACCTACTTCTCCATGAGAAAACCCTATGCAATTGCCAAGAGGGGGTTTTCTCTAAACAAGAAGATGAGGGAGAAGGGGATTCAGGCCCAGTGAAATATTGTTGCTTCATCCGTCCAGCTTACTGCTAAAGCTGGAAAGGTGGGGTTTTTTGTGATTTGATGTCTCATTGGGCATTACTGCTGCGCTACGACCAGGGTGAGTCTACTGTGCAGTTGTGGACTCTAATTTGGTGCATGGCATGTGGACCCCATTGTCGGATGCCCCACATATCAGCGAAAGGAAGTAGAAAGGCAGGAGTAACTAGTTACACATAAATATACTTTTGACAAAGAGATACTCCCTCTGTAAAGAAATATAAAATCTTTTATATCACAACTTTATACATAAGAAAAATCAAGGGGGATATATATAACATAATATGGGGGTTCAGCTGAGAATATAATACTCACACAGGCTCACGGTTCTAGACTTTGGGCCACAGGCCGGTGGGCCTGCATGTTTGGGGGCCCATGTGTTCTAACTCAGCGCATTTCATATTGCAAGTGATAGGTACGACACTGGTTTTAGATGTTGTCGCAAGGTGAATACAGAAAATTGAATAAAGCAAGGTAGCTGTTAGAATGAAGTTGAACAACAGTTCCTAACCAGCAATCAGAGTTGCAATTCTTTCACGATATCCTATGTGACAAATAATAATGTCGTACTACTTATACATACAGGACTTGTTTCACCATGCCATATTATTACATCAAAATCTCTCGGAGGATAGATCAGTTCGGCAGTTGCGTGCTGCTACTGAAGAATTTCAAAGTTGATTTGGACCAGCTCTCCTTGCCGAGAACATTCGATTTTGACATCATCCCCTACTGCAAGATTTGATTTTGATTTGAACCTTGACCATTTAGCATCAATCATCATGCGATCATCCTTTATACTTATGGTATATTGAGCAGGCTCATTCACACCAAGGCTGCGCATGGTAAAAGAAACTTGGCCACAGTCGCCCGGATTGTTGAACGACTCCCTTGTTGCTCTAGGAATTCTCTGTTTGCAAACAAGAAGACATACACAAATGGTTAGATCAACATAGTGAATCATGTGAAACAACATGGAAATAAAAAAGAACGAAGCACTTGGACGACCAATGCTTACCAAGAAGGTGGAGATGTCGGTTTTTGCAAGGACTTTTGGTATATGCAATGCCAACTGTAGCCCAGTCTGTTGTCGGTGCAACTATTGGTTCCGTTGCCGATGCACGGGCCAAAGCAGATGCAAGTGCAACTTCAAGTGTTAGTGTAGGTGCCGGAGCCATTGCTGGTGCCCATGCCGGTGCGACTGGTAGTGCCGCTGCTGCTGCCAGAGATGATACTCCTTGTGGAGCTGGTGCCGGTGTCGGAGCTGGTGTCGGTGTCGATGCCCAATCCTCTGGTAGATCAGCCTGATCCACTAACGTGGTCGGTGGCTAATCCTCAGGTGGATCAGACTGAGTTGCTGCCACTGTCAGTGCTAGAGCAAGGGCCGTCGGAGAAGGTGTCGGTGCTTGATCCGTTGCTGAAGGTGGTACCAATGTGCGAGATAGTAGCGATCGTCTCTGGTTTGCTATGATCAGCTTTCTAACTTGACTAGGCTCCGTGACCTTGATCCAGTCTTTTTATTCATTTCTTTTAAATGCGAGAAGGAATAATTGTGGCGTGTTTGTTAAACCAAACTGTAGTTAATCATAGGGCTTCAAATTGTACTCAAACAACATACTGATCCAATTGTGTCCAGTAATATAAGTGATGGACAATGCCTTCGTTACTGACACAGCATAAGAAGTGAAACCTGCAAAAATAACCACCATAGAGCAAACCAAATGGTTTATTCTGTGATGAATGTCACATGGCAAAACCTGCATCGTAAAATTGTAGCAAAAGTAAGAAAACATGACATTATCAATAAGATTTAGACAGTAAATCAATAAGATTTACTTGATGTGACACAAGTGAATCCTTACCAGGAAATCACTATGTTCAAGTTCTAAACAGAAGATTGATCGTCCAATTACACATGGCATGCAGGGCCCCCGCTTACTCCCACAAGCAGGACAGTCCAAAGGTCGTGACAAATCGTATGGACTGAACATCCATAGGAATGGATATCATGGTGGGTGCGATAAACCCTGCAATGTATATAGATATTGGAGTGTAACCATAATTAATAAACCATCCTCACAAAAAAGATGATCCGGTTACTTCAATATATACAGACTGAATTGAGTGGACAGGCATTAACATAGACTATTCTCAGGACTCACCACACAACAAAAGTGGCAGTACTAAACAATACAGGGTTCACACACACAAATCTAGTACTGAACAATAGTACTTACTACAGACAAGCAAACTTGCACTAATTGAACTCTATAGACTATTTCTTGCCACCGACCTATGGGATGGACCCCGCATAACTGACTAGGCCATGGACTTCGTGAGAGATGTCTACCAGCACCAGCACCATCACCATCTCGTCAACCTTGGAGAACCTAACAGAGTGGTCTTTCCACTCATAAACATGACGATGAAGACAGCCCGCATCAGATTTGTCGGGAAGCTTTACAAGAACCACACCCTTTGTAATCGAACGCAGAGCCGGGAAATTGTTGTGGTGAAGTACACCCTCGAGAGCACGCCTGACAACAATGCTACAGGAAAACACTAGTTCAGGACACATGGTGACAAGGACACATCAGCTAGATAGTTTAGCAGTAGAACTCATCCTCAAGTCTTCCAGTCCACACGGCATGACTTTGAGAACTTCATCTCCACCGCGGACCTGGTTCTAATTCAAACAGAAACCAAATATTTTATTACTACCTCCGTTCAGAAATATAAGATGATTTTTAATATTTCACTCCATATAAGACTACATATACGCATAGAAATGAGTGAACAAAGACACTATAACATGTCTTCAAAGGCATGAGAGCAGAGCGATTACTTGCAATATCCATAACACAAGTTACTGAGGCTAATATACTCTCTTCAAAGGTAGCATTGATGTTGGTAATCTATAAGAACCCAGTGTCAACCTCTCGCATGTTTTGGTCAAAAGAGGAATTTAGAACTGTCATTTGGCACACAAAAATCACATGCAAGATCACCAAGAAAGTTGTACTACTAGTACTAGCACTGCGTGTTAGATGAAAAACACGATCAAGATCGAGAAAAAGATCATCAAGAAGAGATATTACCTGGGCTTTCTTAATGAGGGATCCCGGAGAGGGGTGTCGGTGTCAAAACTGGCGAATCTCGGGTAGGGGGTCCCGAACTATGCGTCTAAGGTCGATGGTAACAGGAGGCGGGGGACACGATGTTTACCTAGGTTCGGGCCCTCTCTATGGAGGTAATATCCTACTTCCTGCTTGATTGATCTTGATGAATATGAGTATTACAAGAGTTGATCTACCACGAGATCGTAATAGCTAAAACCCTAGAAATCTAGCATGTATGATTATGATTGCATCTACGGACTAAGCCCTCCGGTTTATATAGACACCGCAGGGGACTAGGGTTGTACAAAGTCGGTTACAGAGAAAGGAATCTACATATCGGAACGCCAAGCTTGCCATCCTCGCAAAGGAGAGTCCCATCCGGACATGGGAAGAAGTCTTCTGTCTTGTATCTTCATAGCCCAATAGTCCGGCCCATGTCAATTGTCCGGACGCCTGAGGACACCTTAATCCAGGACTCCCTCAGTAACCCCTGAACCAGGCTTCAATGACGAGGTGTCCGACGCGCAGTTTGTCTTCAGCATTGCAAGGCGGGTTCCTCCTCTGAATACTCTAGAGCACCCTTCGAATATAGAAAACGTGTCCAGCTCTGCAAAAAAAATACCACACACATCCGCAGAGAGTATAATATTTCACGAGTCCAATCCGCTGACAACTTTCTGTAGCGTGACATCACATCGCCGCTCGGCCATTATTTGAACCGTTTTTTAGCCTGGCGCTACATATTTCGAGATGTGGTTTCATTGGCACGTCTTGTCAAAGCAGAGATCATGTCCCCTTATTGCGGGATTCTCATCAATATGGGCATGGGTAACCCAGCCGTGCCGCCTGCATGACCTCAGGGAATAGGCGAGTTTTAAGGCGAGTGGGGAGGTGCTTGATATTCGCTGCCTTTATAAGGAGATAAGGATTCACCCCTTTTCACCCATGCCTTCTTTCTCTCTGCCTCCCCCACTCTCGAGCTCCAGCGCCCTAGTTCTCATCCTTTTGGCCCCAAGAAAGCACTCCAACCATGTCCAGATTCAGAGCACATGGCAAGTGGATGGCCTCCTCCATCAAGGAGAAGGACATTACGAAGCTCCGGGAGGCTGGGTATTTGGCCAAGGAAATCTCCCACCGGCTTCCGGCCTAGGGACAGATCGTCCCTACCCCAGAGCCCCATGAGAGGGTAGTATTCATCCCCCACTTCATCCACGGGTTGGGATTTCCACTCCACCCGTTCGTCCGCGGACTCATGTTCTACTACAGGCTGGATTTCCATGATCTAGCCCCCAACTCCATCCTCAACATCTCGGAATTCATTGCCGTGTGTGAGGCCTTCCTCCGCATCCCACCCCACTTCGTATTATGGCTAAAGATCTTCAATGTGAAGCCGAAGGTGGTGAGTGGTCAACACGTAGAGTGTGGAGGTGCCATGGTGAGCAAGATGCCCAACTTCACATGGCCCGAAGGCTCCTTTGTGGAGATCGTCAAAGGGTGGAAGAAATCTTGGTTCTATATCAGAGACGGGCGGCACCACCTCGGCCGCGGCTCCCGAATTCCGGTCCGGAACCTTGATGTGGCTCACCTCCTGGCCAGAGAAGGGCCTGGACTGGTCCTCGCTGGACGAGCTGACAGTGCTTCAGACGCGCATCAAGAGCATGACAGACAAGAACATCAAGCTTGTCAATGTGATCCAGGTGATGCTTATTCACCGGATCCTTCCATGCCAATGCCGGATTTGCCAGTTGTGGGAGTATGATCCGGCCAAGCACCAGACCTTGCTGCAGTTTTTCGGCACCACACACAAAGACATCTGGAAGGTGCTCTTCAAGGCCAATGAGACACGGCCGGCTACGACCGAGGACCGCGAGCACGACTTGGCCCATCCCGCTAGTCCGGTAAGTTTTTTCATGTTTTCAACGTGTATCCTTTACTTGCATACTCGAGGAAGACACCTAAGCCTCCCTACAAATTCTATCAGGGCTGGACATAGAAGGCGGAGCGGATTCACTGTCCGGCTCCACTGCCCGAAGACCCAGAAATCCCACTTCTGACGAAGATGCTGGTTCCGGCACCCTATTAAGCATTAGAGAAGAAGGCCAAGAAGAAGGCCAAGGGGACCGGAGGTGGTCTCCCTCGCAAGGGTGCTTCGGACATGACGTCTGAAGACACCGAGACTCACTCCTCCACCACCAAGGACAAAGAGGAGGAGGAAAGCAACTCTCCCCCTAAGGGGGAACAAAGAAGAGGGCGGCCTCCATGTGTCTGGAGGCCGAAGCATACAAGTAGGGGAAAGTATCCCTCCCAAACAACTTCATAGCAGCCGACAACAGCTCAGAATGGCGCCCCAGGGACAAGCCCCTGGCCAAATTGCGAGTACTCAAAAACCCGGACACATTCATATACCCGGCCTCTCTACTTCATAGCATTAACATGTTGAATCATGCATTTGCAGTCCGGCTCGGTCCGACCTTGAGCGATCCTCATCTTCGGGGTATTCGCTGGACCCGGAGGAGATGGACAATGGGACTCTTCCGGCGGCCTCCTCTCCCAAGGCCATGGATAACACCGAGGTGTTGTCCCGAAGGATCCAGGCCAGGGAGAGACTCAGGAGACCGTCAGAGCGGTGCCGGAGGGTGAAGCCTCAGCCGCCAGACACATGGAGGAGCAAATCCCCATGGAGACTGGCAATGGGGGCCATATTCAGTTCAGCCCCCAGCCGAATACCGTTCTGGAGACCTATACGGCTCCGGAATCAGGCAAGCAGCCTCTTTCGAAAGAAGGAGGTGCGCCTATTCCACCTGTGACCTCTGTCCATCTAGACTCACCGGATAATTTGCTGGAAGCGCTGCAAGGCGCTTCCATTGTTGAGGAACACCGTACCCTTATGGGTACGGTGGTTGAGAAGATCCAGTCCGTGAAGAGTGGACTGACCGAAGCCTGCACAAGCCTTCTGACAGGTTTTGAGGTAAGCAACGCAATTATGTAAAAATAATGTCACAATATAGACAGTAGCGCCTGAGACACTGTTCGGTGTTCGAAAAGAAAAGCCGGACAAAGGATCAAACAAGTTTCGCAGGAGACTAACCAGATGAGTCAATGTGAACAAGCAGGACTTATAACCCTTAGGAGTTTCTTTCTTTTTAGCAATGATTAAACTCCTAGGCAAGAAATCAATAAATTCATTTGTAGCAAAAGGTTATTTAATGATAAAGAGACAATTGGGATGAACACTTATTGATTTGAGATCCGCATTTTCCTTACAAGAAGATTCACCCTTATTTTTAGGAACATACATAAGTTTGGTAGTTTTGGTAGGAGGAGTTGGATTATTTTTCATGGATGAAAAGGCAGACCCTAAGTTGGTAATAATATCCTCAAGTTTACCGATTCTTGTAGAATCTAGATCTATTCTTTCGTTAACTATAGGTTCTTTCTCCTTCAAAAATTTCAAAGTAACTCCAACCCTAGATCCATATTGGGTAATTTGGTTGTGGATCTTTTTATCCAAATTTTCAATTGACTCAATAGTGGCAACTTTATTTTCAATAATTTCAAGCCTTTGCATTACATGTTCCAAAGTTAAAATAGTTCTGTTAACCAAAATAGGCGGTGGGCCAAACAAATCTAACATAGCATTATAAGCATCAAAAGTATGGCTACCCAAGAAATCCCCTCCGGTAATGGTATCAAGAATGCATCTATTCCAAGGGGTAATGCCTACATAAAAATTGCAAAGAAGAACGAAAGTAGAAAGCTTCCTAGTAGATCTATTTTGAGCATTGCAAATTCTATGCCAAGCATCTTTTAGATTCCCCCCCCCCCCTTTGTTTAAAATTAAGAACTTCATGCTCGGGAGTGACAATGATGATAGGAGGACTATTCATGATGACGAGATAAACGATCTAACACACGAGCACACAAAAGGCGAAAGAGAGAGGAGAACAGGAAAGAGAGGGTGAATAAAACGGCAAGGGTGAAGTGGGGGAGAGGAAAACGAGAGGCAAATGGCAAATAATGTAATGCGAGGGAGATGAGTTTGTGATGGGTACTTGGTATGTCTTGACTTGAGCGAAGACCTCCCCGGCAACGGCGCCAGAAATCCTTCTTACTACCTCTTCAGCACTATGTTGGTTTTCCCTTGAAGAGGAAAGGGTGATGCAGCAAACTAGCGTAAGTATTTCCCTCAGTTTTTGAGAACCAAGGTATCAATCCAGTAGGAGGCTCCATAGAAGTAGTCCCTCGTACCTACACAAACAAACAAGAACCTCACAACCAACGCGATAAAGGGGTTGTCAATCCCTTCATAGAAACTTGCGAAAGTGAGATCTGATAGAGATAGTAAGATAAGATAAATATTTTTGGTATTTTTATGATATAGATTGGAAAGTAAAGATGCAAATAAAAGTAGATGAAAAACTTATATGATAAAAGATAGACCCAGGGGCCATAGGTTTCACTAGTGACTTCTCTCAAGATAGCATAAGTATTACGGTGGGTGAACAAATTACTGTCGAGCAATTGATAGAAAAATGCATAGTTATGAGAATATCTAGGAATGATCATGTATATAGGCATCACGTCCACAACAAGTAGATCGAAACGATTCTGCATCTACTACTATTACTCCACACATCGACCGACTCCTGCCTGCATCTAGAGTATTAAGTTCATAAGAACAGAGTAACGCATTAAGCAAGATGACATGATGTAGAGGGATAAACTCAAGCAATATGATATAAACCCCATCTTTTTATCCTCGATGGTAACAATATAATACATTCCTTGCTGCCCCTGATGTCACTGGGAAAGGACACCGCAAGATTGAACCCAAAGGTAAGCACTTCTCCCATTGCAAGAAAGATCAATCTAGTAGGCCAAACCAAACTGATAATTCGAAGAGACTTGCAAAGATAACCAATCACACATAAAAGAATTCAGAGGAGATTCAATTATTTCTCATAGATAAACTTGATCATAAACCCACAATTCATCGGATCTCGACAAACACACCGCAAAAAGAGTTACATCGAATAGATCTCCAAGAAGATCGAGGAGAACTTTGTATTGAGATTCAAAGAGAGAGAAGAAGCCATCTAGCTAATAACTATGGACCCGAAGGTCTATGGTAAACTACCCACAACTCATCGGGGAGGCCTTGGAGATGATGTAGATGCCCTCCGTGGTTGATTCCCCCTCGGTGGAGCGCCAGCAAAGGCTCCAAGATAGGATCTCGCGGATACAGAAGGTTGCGGCGGTGGAAATAGTTTTTCGTGGTGCTCCTGGATGTTTTCGGGGTACGTGAATATATATAGGCGAAGGAGCTAGGTCAGGGGAGCCACGAGGGGCCCAGGAGGGCGGGGGCGCGCCTACCCCCCTAGGGCGCGCCCTCCTGCCTCGTAGCCTCCTCGGCTACTTCTTGACATCCGCTCCAAGTCTCCTGGATTGCGTTTGTTCCAAAAAGATCGCTCCCAAAGGTTTCATTCTATTTGGACTCCATTTGATATTCATTTTCTTCGAAACACTGAAATAGGCAAAAAAAAAACAGCAATTCGGGTTGGGCCTCCGGTTAGTAGGTTAGTCTCAAAAATGATATAAAAGTGTAAAGGAAAGCCCATAAACATCCAAAACGGGTAATATAATAGCATGGAGAATCAAAAATTATAGATACATTGGAGACGTATCAGTAGTCAAGACGAGCAAGGGTTGGTTGCGCTTTTCAAGCACTCATTGATGAAGTATCATTCCTACCTAAGGCAAGCGCACTTCGATGGCAAGCCTCTAAATGAAATTTCTGTAAAGTATTCGGTGCTACATTTATCAGAGAGTGACTAGAATAATCTTGTTACACATTGGTCTCATCTGCAACGTAAGGTACTGTCTCTGATATCACATCAAAATTTGAACTACATTTCTGTATGTGCCTTACCGTCTCACTTGTATGAAAACTATTTGCAGAAGAACATTCATTCTCAAGGGACCACAGAATCTCGCAACTATACTACACACTGCATTTCTCTTGTGAGTACCTCTTGCTCTGTATGACCATACTTACTTTCATAGCTGGTTGATTACGTAGCATCATTGCACATGTTAGCCTCGTTATCATCCATTTGACGGACATTATCAGATCTGTATAGACTCTTATATAAATTTAGAATCAACCCAATGCTTTTGAAGAGGTTTAGCTCTGTAGTCCTCTTGTAAGGACTGAACATCGTCTATCACTGCACTTACATTAACAGCTACTCCCTCCTCCCATAATATAAGAATTGTTCAACGTTTTGTACAGTACACTAGTGTTCAAAACACTCTTATATTATGGGAAGAGGGATTGGTTCATTGCGTAGCATTCTGCATCTTATCTCCCTTGCCCACCATTTACTAAAAAATATCAGATCTATATTTAATCTTACCAAAAAGTTGAATACACAGACAATGCCATTGCAGAAGTGTAGCCCATTGCTCTTGTCAGTACATTTTGTCCTGTAGCACTTGTACTTCCAGGGATTGGTAGTTGATTATGTAGCATCAATCTGCATCTTATCTTCATTATCCTCTATCCCTTCCAGTATTATCATATCTATAATTACTCTCTACAAAACGTAGAGTACAAGCAATGCTTAAGAAGAAGATTTTGTGCTGAAACTCTTGAGTTATCCTTCCCTTGACATGGAGAAGGGCATTATAAAGTCGGTGTTAACTATTAATGTAAGTCAGTCCTTCTAAAGCCCTTATCCTCAACTATTGTTTAATTTGCTCATACTCCCTATCGTTAACTGCTGCTTAGTTTGTTGTTTCTATCAAAATGCATGTTCGCAACAACCGTAAGTTCCAAGTTTTACTTGTAAAACCAAATTCCTTATTCATACCGTGCACATTACTCAATACTCCCTATATGTATGCTTGTTTTTGTGGATCTATAATCCAGTGTGTGGTGAAGCAGCCCATGTTTGCACCTTGTCATCTCATGTTTTATCTTACTGATGTGGCTGATGATATGAATAACATGCCATGCACATTAACCAAAATAGATACAATGATTGTCTTTGCCCTTCATCTATGCTTGTTATGTTGACATGGTAATCCAGTAGTGTGGTGAAGCTCCCCGCATTATGAACAATGCCAAATTATGCTATTGATATTTTGAACTTACTCTTTATTTTCTAATTTCAAATTGGATGGAATTGACAACACAGTTATCATCTTTGTTTATACATGTGCAAAACCTGTCATATCTTTGCTTGTTTCAGGGTGATATGCCTGATGGCATGCACAAGTATGCTGAAGGCTATGAGACTAACCCAACATATATTGCAGCAAAGAAGGCAAAACATCTTGAAGATAGCGAGACAATCTCAAAGTCTTGTCTTGATGCAGTGTTCAAGTTACTTGAGACTAGCAGTCAGACAAGCTCACAGAATTCGCTGTCTGAATTAGTTCGACTTCTTCAGTCCCAACTTCTAGCAGAAAGGCATTCTGCAACTCAACTTCGACTTGAAGTCCTATCTCTAAGAAAGATCGCGGAGAACTCCAATGAAAACCTCATTGCTAAACAGCTACACCTGGAAGCTATGACTGACATGCTAGGCCGGTCTCACAGCCTTGCTCAGTAGCTTGCACAGCAGTTCCCGCGCATGGCTAACCTTTCTTGAACTGTCTTGGAAGTGGTCTTGGTTGAGTATTATTTTGTTACGCTACAATGGTGCCCAGTTTTTGTAATCTGCTTCTTGGTTGCGCTTTATGATCACTGATGGCAAACTTTGATGCCCAGTGGATGTAATATACCATAAACCCTTTATTGTATAGTGTAGGTTTATTCTAAGTTACCATGTCATAATTTCTTTATTGTATAGAGTAGGTTTGTTCTTAATTCCTACTAGTTATTGCCATCATTTGCCATCTGAAAAAATGGAGCGAATCTGATGTAGTCGACCAGGCCGAAACATTCGCCTCTAACGGGCCTACTTTTTAGTGGGCCACAATTGGGCCAACCTGTAACTTTCTTGGGCCTGAAAGGCCATTGGGGCCTTCACACTTTGCGCCAAGCCCACAACTTACACGTGCCTATATTTGGCCCAAAGTTTAGTTGGGCCTTTAGTGGACCCAGCGCTTAGTTGGGCCCATGTAGCTTTGGGCCAATAATAGGCTGAATATTCTACTGGCCTGTTACGGCCTAGAAGAAACCATGGGCCTTTAGCAGGTCGAAATGCATGTCGGGCCTCAATTTTCACTAGTCGTCGACGGGCCTTCAACAGGCTAAAATGTAGACCGGGCCTTTTTTTGGCCCAGTTATATGACGTGCCATTACCAAGCCGAAACATATCTCGGGCCTTAGTTGGCCCACTGATATCATGGGCCTTTAAGAGGCCGAAATCTTAGTAGAGGCATCAACGGGCCGAATTATACGACAGGCCTTTAACAGGCCCAAAGTCACGTTGGTCTGAACTGTTGCCACCTTTATCACGGGCCGTTAGAGGGTCGGATGTCGCATCGGACCATATATGGCCCATGGGCAGCACGGACCATTCCCAGGCCGAAAGAAACACTGGGCTGAAATGGGCCCATGTCTACATGGGGGCTCTAGCAGGCCGAAATGTCACTGGGCCGTAATTGGGCCCAAATATTTGGCGAATAATTGATGGGCCAGATCTGGCTTCGGGACGTAAACGGGCCATGTTTAAACACACTGTTATTGGGCTGGCCCACTAGTACCTGAGTAAATACTACAGGCCTTTGACTGGGCCGGCCTTTTTAACCTATATGGGCCTCTCTTGGGCCCTACCACGTGTCGACGTATCATAGGCATGTCTCCTCCATTGGACGGTTGACATCTGGCCCACCGAGGAGCCGACACGTGTTTCCTCCAGCCAATGATGATTTTACACGTGGAAAATCCCCATTGGTCCGGGCTATTAACGGGTTATCAGATCCAAACCGGAACCCGATAGCTTAAAGGCGACCCGCTACGGTGGATGCCACGTGTCGGTTACCCTTGATGAAAGCACTTCCATGACGTGCCATTTATTGTCATGGAAGTGGACACTTCTGTGATGATAATTTTGGTATTGTCATGGAACACTTGTACGACAGTACAAGTATGACTATCTTGATTCTGTCACAAAATCATCATGGATGTACATGCATGACAAAAAATGTGACCTACTGTGACAAACACGTATCATCACGGAAGTGTACTTTTTTGTAGTGAACCTCCGTACACAATTGGCCAAAAGCGCAACATTCATAAGTTTAGAGTTGATCACATGCAAACCCCCTTGGCTTTTTGCATGACAGACTGCCGCCCACTTGACCATGTGGTACTTGCATTTTGACCCAGCTCCTTCCCAAAAGAACTGAGATATCGGGGTGTCAAGTTTGGCGTGCACCCCATCCGCAAGCAAGAACAGCCCCATGATAAACATGGGCGGCGAGGACAAGCTAGAGTTGGTAATAATTAGTCTAGATTCCGAAGACATGAATTTTCCTCGCCATGGGAAGACTCCGCCCGCAACCTTAGAACAAAGACGATCCCAATCCTTGATTTTATGTTTTTTGGATGCAATTGGGAGGCCAGGGTATTTGATCGAGAGGAACCCTACTGAAAAATTAAGCATGTCAGCCACACGCTGCCCCTTATCCTCATCAGAACCCATGGGAATAATCTCACACTTATGGAAGCTGATCTTCAAGCATGACATAGCCTTGAAAGCAAGCAGAATTAACTTAACCATGGCAATGCTTTGGAGGTCGGGCTGAAACAAGAGCATGGTGTCATCGGTGAACTGGAGCTGCGAGACTCCACCCAGAATTAAGTGGGCCACAACCCCCTTGAGATGTTCAGTAGCTTTGGCCATATCAAACATCGCTGCCAGGGCATCAACTAGAAAGTTGAACAGAATCAGCAATAGTGGATCGCCCTGACAAAGGCCCCGTTTATTGCGAAAGAAGTGCCCAACTTCTCCATTGACCGAAATAGCAGTCTACCCCCGGCCTCCTCCACCCCCCTCCCGAGACCAGCTACATGACATGATGCACCGAAGACGCATTAAAACCTTTCTGAAGGAGCACCTCACATAAAAACTCCCATTTGACATGATCGTAGGCCTTTTTGAAGTCTAGTTTAAACAAAGTCGGCGGTTGTCATGAATGCTTAAGGTCGTGAACAATCTCTTGCAACACCACGAGCCTTCAAGAAAATAACACCCTCAGATGAACGCAGATTTGCACTTTTGTTAATGATACGGTGGGTGATGGGTGACATCTTAATAGCATACACTTTGGCACAAATCTTGAAAGGAACATTGATGAGCGCGATGAGCCTAAGCTGCCGAATCGAATATGCCCCTTGGATCTTTGGGATGAGCGAATGGATGCCATAGTTCAAACAAGCAATTCCACCTAGCGGGAAACAATTATAGGTGGGGAAAATTATCTCCTTAAACGTAAGCCAAAAAACTTTGAACATGGCCACTGGCCAACCGTCAGGGCCCAGGGCAATGTCACTTTTCATAGAGCTCAGGGTGGCGTCAACTTCTTCTAGAAAAAAAGGCAACAAAATGGACTCGTTGTCATCCCTGGACACTTTCTGATCTTGCCCCCATAGGTCAGCCCTCAAACCCGCAAGCTTGGGTTCCTATGAACCCAGCAGTTTCAAGTAGAAGTCACATATGTGCTTAGAGATCTCAGCTTGGGTGAGTAGGTGCACCTACTCCGACTGCAGCAACAGAATCACACACTTCCTTATACGGCCGTTAGCGTAAGCATGGAAATAACTCGAGTTAGCATCACCCTTTAGCGTCCATTTGAGCCCTCCACGGCGCCGCCAATATTCTACTTCTCCCCTAATGATGGCCAACACTTTGTTCTCAATGGCATATCTATGAGCCCACTCGGACTCCGACAATACCTTATTATCGGCCTGCTGATCAAGCATGGTGAGCTCAGCCACTATACTGGTCCGGAGAAGTTTGCCGTTGTCCCCCTGTTGGATCCCCAGCCACATAAGGAGGCACACAACCGAGCAGTTGCAGAAACCCAGGTCTCCAGAGGCCCGCTAGTGACCAGCACCCGGCCAGCGCTGCCTCCCATTTCATTAGCAACATCTCCTTGAAGCCCTCAACTTCAAACCATGTTGTTTCAAAGAAGAAACGTGGGCTTCGACACAGTCCCTCTTCCCGAGAGGACAAAAGCAGGGGGATATGGTCCGAGCCAATGCGCGTCTTGGCAATCAGATTGCATAGCGGGAACAACATCTCCCACACCGATGACACAAAGACTCGATCCAGCACACTTCAGACTAGATTGAGCTGTTTATTAGTCCACGTGTAACGAGCCCCTACTCGTGCCACTTCCCTCAGAGCCATCGAGGAGATAGCGTTATTGAACATGGCCACCCTAGGCTACTTGATGTTGTCATTGTTTTTGTCCGCCCCAAGGGGATCAAGTTGAAGTCCCCACCCACCATGATGGGAAGAAAGTCGGCAATGGTTGCAACAACCTTGGCCTAGATTTCCCCAAGAAATCCGTTGATCTAGCGTGATCTACAGGTTCGTATACTACCATAATCACTCACTCTCTAAGAGTAACACGATGAAGAATGTGTGCAGAAAGACAAAAAGGACCCCTCATCCCAGGTAATAACCTCGCAACAATCCTTGCTACACCCTAGTAGTAGGCCACCGGAGTGGTTGTTGTAGGGTGAAACCCTAAGATGGATCTTTTCACACTTGGAGGGGGGAAAGGGATGAACACCAAGAACATAAAGAGGAATTCACTCCAACAATACCCAATCACACATTCACTACAAAATAAGCACATAGATCCACAAGATTACAAGCACAATTAAAGGAAACAAGCACTAGGTAGAGTTCTTCTTACTCCTAAGATATGAGGTCTTGATTATGGTAGTCTTCTCTAAGAGGAGGTCTTGAAATCCAAAACTGGATCCTCTCCTAAGAGGCCTTGATCTCCAATGGAGTGGTAGAAGGAGCAAAGCTCTCAAATATCTCACATATGTCTTTGCTAAGTCTAAACACAACCATAGGTACCGAATATATAGGCTTGGGGCGAGGTGGATGAAGTGTAGGCCCAAAACCAGATCTCAGCCGGCCATCCTGTAGGGCCCGTGCGCACGGGGGTCCCGTGCGCACGGGGTGCTACAGCCTTAGCTCCCTATGTAGCCCTTGGCACTTGACGTCGCGGTCCGAAACAATGGTCCTTGGCACTCCATGCAACCTCAAGATTTCCGTACAAAAGAGATTTGCAACATGTGAAGCATCGTCAATCTTATTGCATGTGATGAAATGTGCCATTTTTGAGAATTGGTCCACAATAACAAATACAGAATCCTTTCAATTTTGAGTCCTAGGCAAACCAAGCACAAAACCATACTAATATCTTCCCATGGTTGATATGGAACTGGAAGTGGCATATGTAAACCATGAGATTGGGCTTTTGACTTAGCTTTACGGCATGTAGAGCAACGGTGGGTGAAGCATGCTACGCCGCAGAACATCCTTGGCCAAAAGTACTTGAAGGAGAGGGTGGCAAAGGTCTTGTCGCGCCCGAAATGTCCCATAAGTCCTCCACCATGAGCTTCTTGCAAAAGTAACAAAGAAAGCAAAGACTTGGGTATACAAAGTTTGTTACCGCGCATAAGGTAGACATTCTTGAGATAATAGTTCTCCCAACAAGTTTTAGCAAGACATTTGGCATAAGGAACCGCAAACGTAGGATCATGCGCATAAAGATCTTTAACATGCTCAAAGCCAATAACATTCAACTCAAGTTGAGTAACTAACATGCACTTGCGGGAAAGTGCATCTGCCACAACATTTTCTTTACCCTTAATGTACTTGTTCACATAAGGAAAAGATTCAATAAATTCACTCCATTTAGCATGCCATTTATTCAACTTGGTTTGACCTTTTAAGGTACTTTAGTGTCTCATGATCGGTATGTATGACAAATTCATGTGGGCGAAGATAATGCTCCCAAACATGCAATACTCGCACTAAAGCATACAATTCTTTGTCATATATGGGATAGTTAAGTTGAGCACCAGAAAGTTTTTCACTAAACTATGCAATGGATCTCTTTTCTTGCATCAGAACTCCACCAATTCCATTACCACTAGTATCACAATGAACCTCAAAAGTTTTATTGAAATCAGGCAATGCAAGAATTGGGGCGTGTGTAAGCAAAGATTTGAGCTCGTCAAATGTGGTAGATTGAGATGGACCCAAAAGAAAGGGTGCATTCTTCTTACTCAAAGCACGCAACGATGCGGCAATAGTGCTAAGTTCTTTTACAAAGCAACGATAAAAACCTGTAAGACCAAGGAAACTATGCACTTGTTGCAAATTAGTGGGTTGGGGCCAAGTTTTAATTGCTTCAATTTTAGACTCATCAACATGAACACCATTGGAAGACACAACAAAGCCCAAGAAAACAATCTTGTCAACACCAAAAGTGCATTTTTCATATTGGCATAAAGACACTCTTTTTGAAGAGTTTGTAAAACGGCCCTAAGATGATTCATATGCTCTTTGAGGGATTTTCTAAACACAAGAATGTCTTCAAAGTAGACCACAACAAACACACCAATGTAAGGACGAAGCACATAATGCATAACACGCATGAAAGTACCGGTTGCTTCTGATAAACCTATAGGCATAACTAACCACTCATACAAACCAAATTTTGTTTTGAAAGCGGTTTTCCATTCATCACCTTCTTGTATGCGGATTTGATAATAACCACTTTTAAGATCAATTTTTGAGAAAATAGTGGCACCGCTAAGCTCATCTATCATATCATCAAGGTGTGGAATGGGATGCCTATATCGAACTGTGATAGCATTGATGGGTCTACAATCAGAACACATGCAAAAACTACCGTCTCTTTTTGGCACAAGAATGACCGGTACGACACAAGGACTCAAACTTTCACGCACATGTCCATGGTCTATAAGATGTTGGACTTGCCTTTGTATTTCTTTGGTTTCTTCAGGGTTGACGCGGTATGGAGCCTTGTTAGGAAGGGGTGCATCGGGGATGAGGTCAATCTGATGTTCGATGACATGTAGAGGAGGAAGACTGGGAGGTAGCTCATCGGGAAAGACATCCGCGAATTCCTGCAACAAATCAGACAACATTAGAGGAAGAGGGTTAGGAGTTTTAGTCTTTGCCACCTCATCTTTGCACACTAGGACATAGTGGATGACACTCGATGGGTTCTCACACACTTCTCTCATATCTCTTTTGTGGCTAGGAGGACTAAGTTTTTCTCTCGTGGCGAAGTGTCACTCAATTTGGGCATGTGGCGCTCACTCTCTTTATGGTGGTTCACTCTCTCACTACTATCTCCATGATGGGTGGATGCTTGCTTGTCGGTGATCACTTGGCTTGGAGACATAGGTCATAGCATGTACTCTGTTCCCTTCATCTTGAAGCTATATTGGTTTGTTCTTCCATTGTGGATGACGTCGCGGTCGAATTGCCAAGGTCTTCCCAAGATAAGATGGCACACGGACATACGAACCACATCACGCTCCAAGGTGTCCTCATAGGCGCCGATCTTGAATGAAATGTGCACGGTGTGCTCCACTTGTATGGTGTCAGAGTCGCTAAGCCATTGGACCTTTGTAGGGGTGAGGATGCTTCTTCTTGACCAATTGTAGCTTGGAACATAGCTCTTCACTTGCCAAGTTGTGGCAACTTCCTCCGTCGATGATGACTTTCATGGAGCGTCTGGTGATGCCCCTTTGGTCTTCGTCTTGTTGGTGTTGAAGTGTCAAGACCTTGGAGTCCACGAGAGCGGGACTTGAATCATTGTCACAATAGACTTGATCATCTTATTCTTTGTTCACTTGAGGGTGCATGGCGATGTGCTCGATAGCTTCCATCTCGTCTTCACTCATGGAGTCGTACGTGCCATCATCATTTGCAATCATGGTTCGCTTGTTGATGCATTGGAAAGACTTGTGTCCACGGCCACCGCATGTGAAGCACTTGAGAGAACTTGTCTTGACAGGATCATCCGGTGGTGCCAATGAAGGAGTCTTGTTCTTGTAGTTGCTAGTCGGAGGACGAGTCGAGGAAGGCGTCGCTTGCTTGGAACTTGACTTGTCGCCGGTACTTGGTGATGCTCTAGTCGAGCTAGAAAGTGCCGAAGTCGTAGTAGAGGTAGCTTGAGTATATGAGCCATAGGTCTTGGATGAGTACTTGGCATATTTGAAGTCTTCTTGTACTTGTCGCTCCGCCTTGATCGCTTGATGAACTAGCTCGAGAAGGTTGGAGTAGGGTTGGAAATCAACGATCTTCCTTATTGGGTGGTTGAGGCCGTTCAAGAAGCGTGCCATTGTTTGCTCATCATATTCTTTGACTTTAGCTCGTATCATGGCGATCTCCATTTCTTGATAGTATTCTTCCACCGTATTCATGCATTGTTTGAGGAGTTGTAACTTCTTGAAGAGAGCTTGTGTGTAGTATGTAGGCACGAAGCGAGCTTGCATGATGTCCTTTATTTGTGTCCAAGTCGTGATGGGTGGCTCGTCCTTCTCGCAGAGTCGCTTGATCACTTGCTCCCACCAAATGAGGACGTAGTCTTGAAACTCGAGGTATGCCATGGCGATCTTCTTACCTCGTTGTAGTTGTGAAGACGGAATATCTTGTCGACCATCAATGCCCATGAGAAATACTCCTCGGGATTGTTGCTTCCGGAGAACTTGGGCATGGTGACTTGAGCTTGCCGTAGCAGAGTTCTTGATCATAGTGACGATGTTCATGTTGCTCTTCGCGTGGAAGAGGATCTTCAATCACTCGATCTGCATGGTGTCGCTCTTGGCGTGGAGGAGGATCTTTGTCGTGGATGTGCTCTTGATCCATGGCTTCTCGTTCTTGGCGTCACGCCTGCTCACGTGCTCGAACTCGGTCTTTGTAAGCCATTGCCATGGAACAAATTTTCTTGCGCTTGGCAGTCTTGAGTGTCATCGCATCGAGGAGGACTTGCATCGGAAGAAGAATATGACGACGAGTGCCGACTTGAGTGGCGCCATCTTGGTGAAGAGGTTGAGGAAGACGCGCGGCTCAAGATCATGTTGCGGAATTCATTCATTTGTTTGGAGAGCTTGGCGTCCAAATAGTCCTATTGTCATGCTTTTGATTGTCGTAGGTCGGTGGCGAGTCGCTTGATGCAATCACCAGAAGCTTCACTCTCTTGATGTAGAGCTCGTTGTGTGATGAAGAAGTGATTCTTGGTGATGTAGTCGCATTCGCCATCTTGATCCTCGAAGAGCGGGTTCGCCGAAGAAGTAGGCCTATCCATCATGTGGAAGTGGTGGTGAGTAGGAAAATGAGAGAACAAACCAAAGTTACCTTTTTCGAAGATTGTGGATGTAACAAATATGATGCCACGTGATGCTATAATAGTAGAATTGGTACCGGGTATTGTTTCTCACACCTACAAGTAAGAGTCTTATGGAGTATCTCGGTTAGGAAGTGGCACAAATAATTCAAGGAAATGTTAGTCAAGATGTTAAAAAAGTTGAAAAGATGCACAAATCGCAAGTAAGACAAATAGATCAAACCCAAGAATATCACTAGGAACACACACACAGAAGATAGATGGGATCCGCACAAACGATGAATGAGCTCAAAGAGGTGGAACCACGGGAATGCTCTTGTTGTACGGATACTAGAGAGACACTTGCTCGATTGCTCTAATGGGCTAGATACGCTAGTGCACCAACCTACTAGAGAAACATGTCGTCTACTATCCCAAGTATGCTTATGTATGTATGAACCAAGATGATGAGCTATGCTATGAGGCCCGATGCTATTACTTACAAGCTCTTGCTTCTCTTCTTTTTCTTTGCTTAAAAGCTTCTTCTTTTTTTAAACTATGACACAATGCTTGATATGTGAGCCACAATGTGAGGTAACAAGTAGTATATGCACGGGAGAGACGTAACACTAAAGGTGCACTAAAAGCGTGGCCCGACAATTCTCAACTTGCTAGTCTTGATGGGTAAGCTACACAAAAGAGGCTAGAGTCTATCAAGGTAATGGCAAGGGTAATGCAAATGTGTCGTCGAGGTTACCGTCCTTGCTTACGGTAGGTATGAAGACGGGGTTGTCGATGTCGAAGTGGAGTCTGAGCCGATGACGAGTGGTGGTGATGATGAAGGCAAATCGCGCCTAAGTAGCCGAAACACCTTAGGACACGTGAGAACAGCAACCCAAAAGCTCAAACACCCACTAGAAGTATTGCAGAAGATCGTATGTGGTGGTGGAATGGCAAAAAGATGAAAAATAGCAGCTGGCCGGATGGTTCTGGAAGGCCCGTGCGCATGGGGTAAGTGATGCCCGTGTGCACGGGGTCCTGATGGCCCGTGCGCACGGGGTGTTCTGGAAACTCAAGAACACCTCGGATCCGTGGGGATTTTCAAATTTGCGGTCAAAATTGATGGTTGGGGAGTGGGGAAAGGTGGTAAGGTGGTAGATCCACTTGTCAAACATCAAATTCGTGGATCAAATGAACCAAATCTCACAAGATCTAACAAATTGCAAGAAAAATTCAGGGGGTCTTTTTAGTGGGGATTTTCGAATTAGAACGAAAAACAACAAAATCAAGCTAGCAAATGAGGTGTAGGGACTCCAAAATTTGAATCAACTTTGCTCATGATACAAAGATGTTGTAGGGTGAAACCCTAAGATGGATCTTTTCACACTTGGAGGGGGAAAAGGGATGAACACCAAGAACACAAAGAGGAATTCACTCCAACAATACCCAATCACACATCCACTAGAATAGCAAGCACATAGATCCACAAGATTACAAGCACAATCAAAGGAAACAAGCACTAGGTAGAGTTCTTCCCACTCCTAAGAGATGAGGTCTTGATGATGGTAGTCTTCTCCAAGAGGAGGTCTTGAAATCCACAAGTGGATCCTCTCCTAAGAGGCCTTGATCTCCAATGGAGTGGTAGAAGGAGCAAAGCTCTCAAATATCTCACATATGTCTTTTCTAAGTCTAAACATAACCCTAGGCACCAATATATAGGCTTGGAGCGAGGTGGATGAAGTGGAGGCCCAAAACCATATCTCAGCCGGCCATCCTGTAGGGCCCATGCGCACGGGGGTCCTGTCGGGGGTTGGGTGCGACATATGTCAAAGGATGGCTTATCATGGTGGGAGCGAGTAGAACGTCGTCGGTGCCTAGAAGCGGGATGAGGCGTAGACACGAACGTCGGCGCACTTTACCCAGATTCGGGGCTCTCCTAGGAGATAACACCCCTAGTCATGCTCTGCAAGGTCTCTTCATGATCACTAAAGCACTAGTGAATACAATGGTGCTCCTTGAGCTGTATGCTAGAGGCAGAAGGAGGCAGGGCTAGCTCTCTTCTTCCTCTAGGGTGGGAGCTAGTTCTATTAGGTTGGGAACCCTTTGCATGGGTTCCCTGGGGGGTTTATATAGGCCTACCCCCGAGGGGTACAATGGTAATCTGGCCGGGTGCAGGACCCGGCTGTCAGTGTCTCTGGTCGTCGGCTTCTCCACCGGCAGCTGGGGCCCGCCGCCTGGTGGGCCCCGCCGACTGGTCTGGTACGGAGCCGACAGGTCGTCCCCGCCGCTGGCGGGTCTGGTTGGTGGCTGATCACTGTAGCCGTGCTGCTAATGACGTAGGCTTGGTCAGTAGAGCGTGGCTACAGTCCCTCCGCCTGGTGGGAGATCACTATTGCCACACCATGTCTTATCTGGTTAATGGTTCACGGGCCCCGAGGGAGGAACTGGCCGCCTGCTGGAAGCCGGCCTCCCTCAGGTCCGGCTGGTCCGGCCTCCACCGTCTTCCAGGCTCTCACTGCCTTGTAGGGCCCGCCGCCCTCGGGCCATACCGACATGTCGTCGTGGGAAAAGGGCTCCGCCTGTCAGGAATGACATCAACAGGGAAGTGGCAACAGTGTCGCGTCGTGTAAAGATCTCCGCCTGTAGGGGGCACTGTAGCCATGCCAAGCCCAGGATTCGAGGGTGAGGGGCTACACTGTAGCCTCACCCACTCTTGTCCTCTTGATGAGGGGTGCAGACTCTGAGGGCGCTGGGTGGCCGCCTGCTAGAAGCCGGCCTCTCCGGAGGCCGTCTGCTAGGAGTCAGCATGTCTTGGTGCCATCTGCTTGCGCACAGCCATCTTCGAGCAGCCGGCCGTTGAGCCAGCCGGCCACCGAAAGGCGGCGCTTTATTCTGAAGTCTTGTGGTGCGGAGCTGGCCCAAAGTCTTGAAAGGCTCAGGGACTCGGACTCGGGTGAGGCTACCCGTGGCCCATTACTCCGACAGTAGTCCCCGAAGCTCGTGAAGCGTCGTGGTCAACGGGCCGTGAAGTCTCAACAGCTTCCCCTCTTGCCACGCTCTGAACAAACGCTCGGTCCGCCTTGTGACGCGCTGATTGCCGGAGTCGATTTGACAAGGCGGGCTCGTCCGCCAATTTCGAACACCAAGGCGGGAAACAGATGGCGTGCCTGCTAAGCTTACCCAGGCCTGCCGCCCGCCACGAGCATGCCACGCGGCGCA
>NC_041389.1:132090176-132115827 GCF_002162155.2 Triticum dicoccoides
GGCCAGCCTCCCCCCCCCCCACGCTCTTGATGGGACGTGACAGTGGGCCGGGCCCGCCACTACCGGGCCTCGGCATGCGGGCGGATCCGCTGCGGCTGAGGTGGGCGGTTGCAATTCCTGTGAGAGTTACTATGCAGTAACTCTGTGCAGTAATCGGGGGGTCGTGGGGTTGTGGGCGCAGTTAATCCCACGTCCCGCCCCCTCGGCTTCATAGCCTGAGGGCTACTACTATGGGGGAGGCAGGGGAGCGGCGGAGCACGCACGCCCTCCTCCCCACTCTTTCTTCCTCCTCTCTCTCTGCTACTGCTGCTCAGTGCCCGCTGTAGCACCGCCGCAGCTCGCCATCGTCGAGCTCCTTCTTCCCACGCAGCTCCGCTCATACACCATGGCGCGCGAGAAGGGTGGAGACTGGGACGGTTCGACGGTGATCGAGGATCACCTCACCTTCCTCCGGGCCACATGCCGGATGCCCAACGCGGCCTTCGTCAAGGTGCGGGTGCCGCTGATGACCCGCAAGTATACGGGATAGTTGTAGCCTCTTTCGATAAGTAAGAGTGTCGAACCCAACAAGGAGCTAAAGGTAGAACAAATACTTTCTCAAGACCTATCGGCCACTGATCCGACTCTACGCACACTTGATGTTCGCTTTACCTACAACAAGTATGAAACTAGAAGTACCTTATAGGTGTTGTTGGATAGGTTTGCAAGATAATAAAGAGCACGTAAATATAAACTAGGGGCTGTTTAGATAAAGATGCAATAAAGTAAGTATTAGTAGAGAGCTTTTTGTTACGAGAAAGTTATTTGTCCAATGCAATCGATAACTAGACCGGTAATCACTATTGCAATTCTATTTGATGGAGAGGCATAAGCTAACATACTTTCTCTTCTTGGATCATATGCACTTATGATTGGAACTCTAGCAAGCATACGCAACTACGAAATATCATTAAGGTAAAACACAACCATAGCATTAAAGTATCAAGTCCCCTTTATCCCATACGCAAAGAACCTACTTACTTGGGTCTGTGCTTCTGTTCACTCACGCCACCCACCATAAGCAAATCATAAACATATTACAAACCCTACAATGGGGATCCCTCACGCTTGTGCGACACGGAGAGCGCCATAGGATAGAACCAATAATAAAACATGTAACTCAAACCAATCACGATCATCAGTTAACCCATAGGACAAACCGGATCTACTCAGACGTCATAGGCTGGCAACACATCATTGGATAATAATATGAAGCATAAAGCACCATGTTCAAGTAGAGGGTACAGCGGGTTGCGGGAGACTGGACCGCTGTAGATAGAAGGGGGGGAGGTGATGGAGATGTTGGTGAAGATGGCGGAGGTGTTGGTGAAGATCGCGGTGATGATGATGGCCCCCGGCAGCGCTCCGGCGCCACCGGAAGCAAGGGGGAGAGAGGCCTCCTTCTTCTTCTTCTTCCTTGACCTCCTCCCTAGATGGGAGAATGGTTTACCCTCTGGTCCTTGGCTCCCATGGCTTGGGAGGGGCGAGAGCCCCTCCGAGATTGGATCTATCTCTCTGTCTTTCTCTATTTCTGTGTTCTCAGATTCTGCCCCTTCACCGTTTCTTTTATATCCAGAGATCCGTAACTCCGATTGGGGTGAATCTTTCGCCCAGATTTTTCTCATAAAATTAGCTTTCTTGCGGCAAAAGAAGAGTGCCAACCGCCTTACGGGTGGCCCACGAGGGTGCCAGGCGCGCCCAGGGGGAGGGCGCGCCCCCCTATCTCGTGGCCACCTCGGGCACTGTTTCGCGTTGATTCTTCCTCCGGAAAATCCCAAATATTCCAAAATAATTCTCCATCCATTTTTATCCTGTTTGGATTCCATTTGATATTGGGTTTCTGCGAAACATAAAACATGCAACAAACAGGAACTGGCACTGGGCACTAGATCAATATGTTAGTCCCAAAAATAGTATAAAAAGTTGCCAAAAGTATATGAAAGTTGAAAAATATTGGCATGGAACAATCAAAAATTATAGATACGACGGAGACGTATCAGCATCCCCAAGCTTAATTCCTGCTCGTCCTCAAGTAGGTAAATGATAAAAAGATAATTTTTGATGTGGAATGCTACCTAGCATAATCTTGATCATATATCTAATCATGGCATGTGTCACATCCCTAGTTTAGCCTTTGCTTGTCCTTGCATGATCATCATGTCTAAATTCTAAGATTTGAATTGAGGGAATTTTCAAAGCCTCAGAAACCTTTTAAAAGTAATCAACATTTAATTCTCATCAAATGAGTCCAAAGAAATGTTCCTGTTACTCTGTGAAAATATTGGTAAGAGGTAAAATTCAAATCAATATTTTTGGAATCACAGAAATATTTATTTTGGGCCTTTGACTTAAACCAATGACATATTTGAGTTGAATTCATTTCTGTTATATAATAAATAAATTTCAAATATTTTTGTAAGTTGCATGTGACCTTGGACTAGTTCCTGAGCTCACATACAATTTACAGAAAGTTAAAAAAATGATTTGATGTTTTAAATCAAATCAAAACCAATTGCAGAAAATAGAAAACATTAATAAATAGAAAACCCAAAGAGAGAGAGAGAGAGAGAGAGAGAGAGAGGACCTACCTGGGGCACTTACCTGGCGGCCCATCTACTCTGGCCCAGCTGACTGGCGCTGCCAGTCGTCGTCTCCACCGCGCCAGAAGGATGCCGAGCGCGTGCTCGCCGTGCGCACACACGTGCCCATGCCACCTCCTGCCTGCTAGCTTGCATGGCACCGCGGACAGACCCGCGACAACCGTCTGGATCACTCTGACCACCCCGCACTCTTCCCCTCGTCTCCCTCTCGCCCTCTCCACCATGGCCAAGACGCCCGCGAGCTCGCTGCCGCCATAGCCGCGGCCACCGCCTCTCCCTCCTCCCCTTGAGTAGTCCAGGAGCTCCGAATCATCGCCGTAGCCCTCTCCGTCGGCTCAGGCGACCAGAAGAGCCCCAACACATCGTCCTCGACCTCATCTTCTTCCTCGGCCATGGGAGATCGCAGCCGGGATTCCACCGCCGTCAAGCCTTCCTCGAGCACGCTGACCCTCTCCCCGTCCTCCCTGCGAGCTACTACGTCTCCCCTCCCTATCCTCTCTCTGCTTTTTGCGCCCCCAGCTAGCTTCACCTCCGTGCCCGAATCTCACCACCGCCGTGTCATGTCGCTGCCGCGGCCAGAGCTGCCTCTGCCAGCTTGTGAGCGTGTCGTCGTTCTCACCGTGCTCCCAGGAGCCGAACGCATGCACCAGCTCCTCCTGCCGTGCTCCCTAACACCGAACCCGAGCTCGCCGAACTTCGGCCGCCGCAAAAGTTGTCGCTGTCATCTATTTAGTCCACTCTGGCGCGAGCTGTTTCCTCCGTTGGATGCGCGAGAATCTCAGCTTTCCGTAGCCGCAAACTGCGTCCAAAACCGAGCCTGGTGGGCGTTTTCCGAAGCCCTCCGCCGCATCTGTCGTCGCCGGCGTCAAACCGCCGGCGAGTTGACCTCGTTTGACCTGGGGTTTGACTCCCCAGGGTCAACAAAAGTGGGGCCAGAGCCATGCTAATTTTAGCTTAGCGCTAATTAACTTTTAGTTAACCCACTAATTCACTGACATGCGGGCCCAGACCCCACTGACACTTTAGTTAGTATTAACTTAACCCTGTTAATTAGTTGTTTCACTGACGTGTGGGTCCCAACCGTCAGGTTTGACCTGGCCGACCCAGTTGACCTGCTGATGTCACACCTATGTCATGCTGACGCAGTTAACCTTTTTCTGGATTTATTTTTATCTAGGAAATTCCAGAAAATAGTGCTAACTTCTAAAAATCATAGAATTAATCTGTATCTCCAAATGCAAAGATTTATATATGAAAATTGATCAGAAAAATCCAATCTATCCATCTGTACTGGTTTCATGCATTTTAGAGCAACCTAACCTTGCTTTTTAGATGAAACAAGTTAATGCACTAATATGACCTCTTATTTTGGGTTTGCATTTGAATCTTTGGTCAAATGAGCTCAAACCAACCTGTTCTAAGTTGCATTAGCCAAAACACATTCATTTTTCCATATCATGATCATGCATCATATTGTGCATTGCATTGATTGTATTTCTTCTCTGTTGCCGGTATGTGTCCCTCTCGGTAGACGATGTTCCGACGTTGTGATCGTTGACACTGATGAAGACTCAATGCTATCTTCAGAAGTGCCAGGCAAGCAAAAACCCCTTGTTCATTCCGATACAATCCCACTCTCTCGCTCCTGCTCTCTTTTACTGCATTAGGACAACAATGATTCATCTATTACTGGTTGCGGTAGTTGAACCCCTTTATCCTCTGCATGACCTATCATTGCCATAGTAAATAGATGAAACCCACTAGCATGAGTAGGAGTTGTTTGAGCCCTGATGTTCCTACTCATTCATGCTTGTTTGTCGTGCCTAATATTGCTTAGAGTTGTGTCAGGTCTGATTCATCGGGGATGAATCGGAGGTGTGTGAACATGTCCTACTATTGAGAGCTAAGTGTGTGAACATGATTTGGTAAAGGTATTAGTGAGAGGCCATGTAGGAGTACATGGTGGGTTGTCTCATTGAAGCCGTCCTCAGGAACTGAGTTCTGTGTTTGTGATCCATGAACAGTTACTACCACTCATTGGGATCCTTAATTGACCCTCTCGGCTTCTTAACCACCCTCGTCCTCTGTCCAGGAGTTGCAAGTAGTTTCTGGTGTTTGTAGTATGCTGGAGGTCGTGGGCAGTGCTGACCCAAGGGGTGGGCTGTGATGCGGTAGGCACGTGGCACGGTGTACCGGGTGCCTGTTTGGTGTCTCGGGAACCCTACTCACATCGTTCGGGGCCGTATGTGGAAACTTCGGCCGGACTCCCTGTGGATGGAACCTGAATAGGCGATAAACCTGGACTAGAGACTTGTGTGTTTAGGTAGGCCACGGCAGACACCCTCGCTGGGCTTCCGCTTGAAGGTTGCCGAGTACATGTCGTGTAAACGGCGGTACGTGGTGAGAGCGTGTGTGAAGAAGTACACTCCTGCAGGGTTAACATCATCTATTCGAATAGCTGTGTCCGCGGTAAAGGACTTCTGGGTTGCCTGTACAGTTCATAGACAAGTGAAAGTGGATACCTTAAAATGCGCAAGATAAGCGTGAGTGCTATGGATGGCGTTCTCGTAGGGAGATGGGAGTGGATCCATAGTGGTGTATTGATATGGTGAATATGTGCACACGTGTGCGCCACCTCAAAAGAGTTACTTGCAGTCGTAGTTTAGGATAGCCATCGAGTCAAAGCTGGCTTGCTGCAGTTAAACCCCACCATCCCCTTGTAGATAATGATGCATATGTAGTTAGTTCTGATGTAAGTCTTGCTGGGTACATTTGTACTCACGTTTGCCTATTTTACGTTTTGCAGAGAGATTTCCATCTCACTAGTAGTTCCGTGTGGACTTCGACGTTTATCTTGTTACCTCAGCTACGATCTTGTGCCCTCGGCAGGATCTGGTAGATAGTCAGGCTTCTCAGCCTTTTTCATTTGTAGATGTCTGTACTTAGACATGTTAAGCTTCCGCTTGTGCTTTGACTTGTATGGTCTGGATGTTGGGTCATGAGACCCATGATTGTAATATCTCGCTCCTCGGAGCCTATTGAATAAATACTTGAGTTGTAGAGTCATGTTGTGATGCCATGTTGTATTTGCACATATCGAGCATATTGTGTGTATGTTATTGAAATGCTTGGTATGTGTGGGATCTGACTATCTAGTTGTTTATCCTTGGTAGCCTCTCTTACCGGGAAATGTCTCCTAGTGCTTCCACTGAGCCTTGGTAGCTTGCTACTACTCCGGAACACTTAGGTTGGCTGGCATGTGTCCTTCTTCGTTCATGTGTCTGTCCCTTCAGGGAAATGTCACGTGGTGTTTACCGGAGTCCTGCTAGCCCAGTTGCTACATCCCGAATTTACTCGCTGATGACCGACACGTTCGTTGCTGGGTCATGTATGCATGTCCCTGTAAGTTAGTGCCACTTTGGGTTCACGACTAGCCATGTCAGCCCGGGCTCCTTGTCATATATATGCAAGTGACACTATCATATACGTGTGCCAAAAGGCGCAAACGGTCCCGGGCCTGGTAAGCCGACACCCGTAGGAATACCGTGCGTGAGGCCGCAAAGAGATATGAGGTTTTACATGCTAGATCGGTGTCCATTGAGTCGGGGTCCTGACAGCTTTGGTATCAGAGCCTGACTGCCTGTAGGATTACCAAGCCAAACTGGTCGAAGTTGAGTCTAGAAATGCTTTAGTTATATGTAGGGGAATTGATTGTGGGATGGAACGTAAGGCTCTTTTTACTCCTTTACCTCATGCCTTTCTGATCTGGGTCATCTTATCCTTCCTACGAGGTTAAGGAACTAGGCTTTATTTTCTTTCTATCAGGATCACGTGTTACTAATCCCTAGACTTATAGGATTGTTGGATTTAAGCCATTCAGTTTCAACTACTTCCGTGTGTTGACAGTTGACCTCAGAACCTTGTTATGATGTTGTTGAGTGGTTATGCCACCATTTTGCAGGATGTCTCAAATCCTTTGAGCATTTACAGCCGTTATGCTGTCCGAGTCATCCTAGGTTTCTAAATAATCTGAAGCATTTGCAAAATCCCTTCCTCTCATTTTGATGTTCCTTTGGGCCAGATTAACCACACTAATCGTTGAGTTGAGGTACTCCGTTACCTCGTTGTATATGTTGGAGTTATTATTATGACCCTAGGTGTCTTAGAGGACCACTTAGTAATCTAGCAATGCTTGCATCCCCAGTGTGATGATTCTGGCCAATATTCTCGGAAGCATCCCGTGATGCCATTTAGTTAGTAGGCATTCCATTTCTGGGTTCTTAAACCCAAGATTCACTCTACTTAACTCATGTAACTAGTGTTTGCTCGTTCCTTAGGATATTAGTAACCTTTGAGATAGTCCTCGAGGTCTGTGGTATATCGTTCTTCCAATACCATGAACCATTATGGCAAAAGTTCTTTGAACCAAAAGATCACAACCATAGCGCTCTTGATGAGTTCTCCATTCTGCATTGTGAATCTGCCAATTCTACCTTTCTGCATGGGTTATCCGGAAGAAATGTTGAGCTTTGCTCGACATACTAATCTATGCATCCACAACTCAAATAATCTTATGTTCTCTGAGTTGTCCCCCTTCAGTTATATTCTGACCTTCATCTATCAATTGATAGTCAAGAGTATGTGTACGATCATGTTCATCGATGCCTATTATTCTTGTGGTCTGTCAAGCCATTCTATTCTGAAATGACTAGGAGAAACAAACTCTAGTACCTTATCCATTTCTAGGATTGGGTCAAAGTAGTTGTATTCCACAGATCAAATGCCAAACTAGCTTTTGTTCTGTTCTACCCTGGAGCATTACCTATTTATGTCAAGAATATCATAGGAATTGCACCATCTCTTATGGATTCT
Organism: Triticum dicoccoides; assembly: GCF_002162155.2. Classification (NCBI taxonomy): domain Eukaryota; kingdom Viridiplantae; phylum Streptophyta; class Magnoliopsida; order Poales; family Poaceae; genus Triticum; species Triticum dicoccoides. Next base: position 132,097,688 of record NC_041389.1, read on the forward strand.
TGATGCAGTGATACTTCTCGCCATCACTATTCATTCCTCAGTCCCATGTTGTTGTAACCGGAACGCCGACAAGTGAACTGGGATGTGTGAAATCTATACTCCTAGCAACTCCGTTGCTTGGTAGCTAAAGGACAATAATTTCATCCTTAGCGTGTTGGTTATTGAATCACCATCCTAAGGTTGATCGTGCTACCCCATCCTTATTCCTGGTGCACTCTTCGATCAAGAGTTAGGATTGTATCAGTCCCTTTATTATTTAGTCATATCATCTTGCCCTCGAAAGCAAGATTGTTCTCGAGCTTAGTAGCTTATCGGTGGATCATGATTTTTCGGATATCTTCCCGGAAGTATCATCAGGTTGTTCCCTGACCATTATGTTGAGCTCGTGATCAAGTTGGTTTTCCTCTAAACCACCCCTTCTCCAAGAATCTATGTTGGATACCCCTGAGCTAGTTGGTCAAGCTAAACAACAACTTGGAGAGTTGGAAGATAAAAGCTTGTCTAAACCTAGTTCATTTCCAAAGGGATATCTTGTGTTGTGTGTTTGTTGTAGAAAGATGATTTCTTCATCGATTGGTCCTCGTGATCAATTAATGGACCTATCATCTTAACCAAACTTTGATTTGAGTATGGGATATTATCAAATCAAATTAGAACCAACGATGTTTGTAATGTTGTCTTACTCGTGGTTGATTCCTTGAGCATACACCATTACATCTTTTGGTCTGACCAATGCTATCACCATGTTCACATGATGGTGGAAGTCCAGTGATATGGAAATTCCGATGAGTTGCTGTTGGGCCCATCAGCAGCATTTTGTCTCCCCCATGATTCATGTTGAACATCAACCTAGTGTTGAAAATTTTGTAAGCAATGCCTTCGTGTTCCGTTCATGAAGCTTATGCTTGGATGGAAGAAGTGACTTCCTCGAATTCATGTGCATTTGATGCAAGTCGCCGCCGTGAGTTCGAGAAAGATTGTTTTTGTTTCCTCTGGTACCATCCCAATTCAATTATGCATGTGTGAATGTATTCTATGGTTTGGTAGATTAATTACCTCCACTCCATATGTATTCCCTAGCACACCAAGCCACTGATTTATTTGTTCAAGATAAAGGAGTCTGTTCTGAAGTGTTAATCCTTTGGACTTCCGTGCGGAGACTTTGATATCATTAATGATGATTCCCAACCAGGACTCGGTAGTGTTTTGTTGTTAGACTACCGCGTGGGCATGCTTATCTTGGACAGCGTGTGCACAGGTTTGTAGCAGAACTAGCTCATGTTTTGGAGTTTGCTATCGTAGTTCATTTCCCGAGAATCTCGCAACGTCATCTCGTCGATTTGTGTTGCAAACTTTCATTTTTATTTCTAGACTCGATGAGTCTGGATTATTTTGACACCATCCAGATCTGAATCTCAGGCAGATATGATGGTTGGAACGTTTCCCAAGAACTATAATAATTGCTCACCGTAACCAGTAAAGTGGATGTCGTGGCTGACACACCTAGCCGGAAGACCTGTTATTGTAGTATCCTGATTGAAAAGTTCGCCACCTCCCCATAAGGACTTCATAGGATATACTCCCTAATTGTTCCCTATGGATTCTTGTGCTCCCGAAGTCCGACCTTTTACTTGATGGCCTAGTTACCAAACCATTTCAATAAATGGGTTACGCTAGCACATCAAGGAGAACATTAGAAGCGGGGTGCTAAATGTCTCTCGATCGATCATTCAGATTTCATCCCCTTGGCCTCGCTAAGGTGAAATCCGAGAAGGTGTTATCTTCCTTTGCATCTGCATCATCCATCACTATTCATCATGGTATTATGTTGTGTTGCTAGGATCCTTGACACGGATATTGGTAAAACTTGATGAATATGGAAATGCTCAAGTTCTTGAGAGCACGCGCAATCATTAGGATTTATCATTGGCATTAATTGCATAGTGCTCTAAGTTTCCTCGTTTATGCTATAAACTTTTCAAACAATGGATTCACTCTCTACTGATGGGGTTCCTCCCCAGTTACCAGAATCATTCCCAGCATTTGCATTTCGTTCCCAGCTTGCACCGCCAATGTGACATTCTACCATGGGTTTCATCCATTTCCGATGATAAGCTAAAATCATTCCTTGTGTTGTCTTCAACAAGGTAGACCACATCATCCATTCTAGTCGGGGCATGCCATTCCTTCTTATTCGGCCAAACGATTGCTGTGAATTGCCTCAGGCTGGTGAGAAGAGTTTCAATGATCTCTGTTGTCATCGTAGGTGTCACACCTGAAACCCAGTTGACCTGTTGATGTCACACCTACATCATGCTGATGCAGTTAACCTTTTTCTGGATTTATTTTTATCCAGGAAATTCGAGAAAATAGTGCTAACTTCTAAAAATCATAGAAATTAATCTGTAACTCCAAATGTAAAGATTTATATATGAAAATTGATCAGAAAAATCCAATCTATCCATTTGTACTGGTTTCATGCATGTTAGAGCAACCTAACCTTGCTGTTTAGATGAAATAAGTTAATGCACTAATATGACCTCTTATTTTGGGTTTGCATTTGAATCTTTGGTTCAAATGAGCTCAAACCAAGTTGTTCTAAGTTGCATTAGCCAAAACACACTCATTTTGCCATGTCATGATCATGCATCATATTGTGCATTGCATTGATTGTATTTCTTCGCTGTTGCCGGTATCTGTCCCCTCTCAGTAGACGATGTTTCGACGTTGTGATCGTTGACATTGATGAAGACTCAATGTTATCTTTAGAAGTGCCAGGCAAGCAAAAAACCCTTGTTCGTTCTGATACAATCCCACTCTCTTGCTCCTGCTCTCTTTTACTGCATTAGGACAACAACGATTCATCTGTTACTGGTTGCGGTAGTTGAACCCCTTTATCCTCTGCATGACCTGTCATTGCCATAGTAAATAGATGCAAACCCACTAGCATGAGTAGGAGTTGTTTGAGCCCTGATGTGCCTACTCATTCATGCTTGTTTGTCATGCCTGCTATTGCTTAGAGTTGTGTCAAGTCCGATTCATCGGGGATGAATCGGAGGTGTGTGAACATGTCCTACTGTTGAGAGCTAAGTTTGTGAACACGATTTGGTAAAGGTATTGGTGAGAGGCCATGTAGGAGTACATGGTGGGTTGTCTCATTGAAGCCGTCCTCGGGAACTGAGTTCTGTGTTTGTGATCCATGAACAATTACTACCACTCATTGGGATCCTTAATTGACCCTCTCGGCTTCTTAACCACCCTCGTCCTCTATCCAGGAGTTGCAAGTAGTTTCTGGTGTTTGTAGTATGCTGGAGGCCGTGGGCAGCACTAACTCGAGGGGTGGGCTGTGATGCGGTAGGCACGTGGCATGGTGTACCGAGCGCCCGTTTGGTGTCTCGGGAACCCTGCTCACATCGTTCGGGGCCGTATGTGGAAACTTCGGCCGGACTCCCTGCGGATGGAACCTGAATAGGCGATAAACCTGGACTAGAGACTTGTGTGTTTAGGTAGGCCGTGGACGACACCCTCGCTGGGCTTCCGCTTGAAGGTTGACGAGTACATGTCGTGTAAACGGCGGTAAGTGGTGAGAGCGTGTGTGAAGAAGTACACCCCTGCAAGGTTAACATCATCTATTTGAATAGCCGTGTCTGTGGTAAAGGACTTCTGGGTTGCTTGTACAGTTCATAGACAAGTGAAAGTGGATACTTTAAAATGCGCAAGATAAGCGTGAGTGCTATGGATGGCGTTCTCGTAGGGAGACGGGAGCGGATCCATAGTGGTGTATTGATATGTGAATATGCGGACTCGTGTGCACCACCTCAAAAGAGTTACTTGCAGTCGTAGTTCAGGATAACCACCGAGTCAAAGCTGGCTTGCTGCAGTTAAACCCCACCATCCCCTTGTTGATAATGATGCATATGTAGTTAGTTCTGATGTAAGTCTTGTTGGGTACATTTGTACTCACATTTGCCTATTTTACGTTTTGCAGAGAGACTCCCGTCTCACTAGTAGTTCTGCGTGGACTTCGATGTTTAGCTTGTTACCTCAGCTACGATCTTGTGCCCTCGGCAGGATCTGGTAGATAGTCAGGCTTCTCAGCCTTTTTCATTTGTAGATGTCTGTACTTAGACATGTTAAGCTTCCGCTTGTGCTTTGACTTGTATGCTCTGGATGTTGGGTCATGAGACACATGATTGTAATATCTCGCTCCTCGGAGCCTATTGAATAAATACTTGAGTTGTAGAGTCATGTTGTGATGCCATGTTGTATTTGCACATATCGAGCATATTGTGTGTATGTTATTGAAATGCTTGGTATGTGTGGGATCTGACTATCTAGTTGTTTATCCTTGGTAGCCTCTCTTACCGGGAAATGTCTCCTAGTGCTTCCACTGAGACTTGGTAGCTTGCTACTGATCCGGAACACTTAGGTTGGCCGGCATGTGTCCTTCTTCGCTCCTGTGTCTTTCCCTTCGGGGAAATGTCACGCGGTGTTTACCGGAGTCCTGCTAGCCCAGTTGCTACAGCCCGGATTTACTCGTTGATGACCGACACGTTTGTTGCTGGGTCATGTATGCCTGTCCCTGTAAGTTAGTGCCACTTTGGGTTCACGACTAGCCATGTCAGCCCGGGCTCCTTGTCATATAGATGCTAGCGACACTATCATATACGTGTGCCAAAAGGCGCAAACGGTCCCGGGCCTAGTAAGGCGACACCCGTGGGAATACCGTGCGTGAGGCCGCAAAGTGATATGAGGTTTTACATGCTAGATCGGTGTGCCATTGAGTCGGGGTCCTGACAGCATGAATATTAAGACACGAGTGATTCAAAGCAATAGTCTATCATTTGACATAAAAACAATAATACTTAGGGCATCCCAAGAAACAATCATGTCTTTCAAAATATCAATGCTTCCAGAATGTTATCCCTACAAAATCATATAGTCTTGTATGCTCCCTTTTCTTGACACAAGGTACCCCTCATGCCTATCCCGGTGTCAGCCAAGCAATTGTTTCATACTTTAGTATTCTCAAATGTTTTCAACCTTCACGTAATACATGAGCGTGAGCCATGGATATAGCACTATGGGTGGAATAGAATATGATGGTGGAGTTATGTGGAGAAGACAAAAAGGGAGAAAGTCTCACATCGATGCGGCTAATCAACGGGCTATGGAATGCCCATCAATTGATGTCAATGCGAGGAGTAGGGATTGCCATGCAACGGATGCACTAAGAGCTATAAGTGTATGAAAGCTCAAACTGAAACTAAGTGGGTGTGCATCCAACTTGCTTGCTCGTGAAGACCTAGGGCATTTGAGGAAGCCCATCGTTGGAATATACAAGCCAAGTTCTATAATGAAAATTCCCACTAGTATATGAAAGTGACAACATAAGAGACTCTCTATATGAAGAACATGGTGCTACTTTGAAGCACAAGTGTGGAAAAAGGATAGTAACATTGCCCCTTTTCTTTTTCTTTCTTTTTTCTTTTTTTCTTCTTTTTTTCTTTTGGGTGGGCTTCTTTGGCCCCCTTTTTTATTTAGGCTTCTTTGGCCTTTCCTCTTTTTTCTTTTTTTTCTTTTTTTCATGGGGCAATGCTCTATAATGATGATCATCACACTTTTATTTACTTACAACTCAATATTACAACTCGATACTAGAACAAAGATATGACTCTATATGAATGCTTCCGGCGGTGTACCGGGATGTGCAATGATCTAGCATAGCAATGACATCAAAAAATGGACAAGCCATGAAAACATCATGCTAGCTATCTTATGATCATGCAAAGCAATATGATAATGAATGCTCAAGTCATGTATATGATGATGATGGAAGTTGCATGGCAATATATCTTGGAATGGCTATGGAAATGCCATGATAGGTAGGTATGGTGGCTGTTTTGAGGAAGATATAAGGAGGCTTAGGTGTGATAGAGCGTATCGTATCACGGGGTTTGGATGCACCGGCGAAGTTTGCACCAACTCTCGAGGTGAGAAAGGGCAATGCACGGTACCGAAGAGGCTAGCAATGATGGAAAGGTTAAAGTGCGTATAATCCATGGACTCAACATTAGTCATAAAGAACTCACATACTTATTACAAAAATTCAAAAGCCCTTGAAACAAACTACTACGCGCATGCTCCTAGGGGGGAGGTTGGTAGGAGTTAACCATCACGCACCCCTGACCTTCACGCAAAGATAAACAATCAAAATACAATGTGCACCAATTTGGTTACATATTTAGTAGACCATACGTGCATGCTTCGGGAATCACAAACCTTAACACCAGCATCCGTACTAAACACAACCATCTACTAGTACCTCCCACATATTATCACCTCTATATCACAAAACTATTGCAAGGAATCAAACATATCATATTCAGTGATCCACAAGTTTATGTAGGATTTTATGACTAACCATGTGATTGACCAATTCCTGTCATCTCTATAAATAGATATAAGTGAAGCAAGAATGTTTAATTCTTTCTACAAAAGATATGCCAACTCTCTAACAAATATAAGTGAAGCAAAAGAGCATTCTACAAATGGCGGTTTTCAATGTGAAGAGAAACATGCAATCCAAACTTCAAATGATATAAGTGAAGCACATGAAGCATTCTATAAAGCCATACTCAAAAGATTTAAGTGAAGTGAAATGAGCATTCTATAAATCAACTAAGGACTATCTCATACCAGCATGGTGCAAAAAACAAAAATGAAAACTAAACGCAAAAGACGCTCCAAGACCTGCACATATCGCACGAACGAAACGAATCCGAAAACATACCGATACTTGTTGAAGAAAGAGGGGATGCCTTCCGGGGCATCTCCAAGATTAGACGCTTGAGTCTCCTTGAATATTTACTTGGGGTGCCTCGGGTATCCCCAAGCTTGAGCTCTTGCATCTCTTCCTTTTCCTCATATCGAGACCTCCTCGATTAGACACTTCATCCACACAAAACTTCAACAGAAAACTCGGTAAGATCCGATAGTATAATAAAGCAAATCACCACTCTAAGTACTGTAGAAAACCAATTCATATTTTGTTTTTTCATTGTTTATACTGTAATTTAGCTTTTCCATGGCTTAATCCACTGATAGAAATTGATAGTTTCATCAAAACAAGCAAACTATGCATCAAAAACAGAATCTGTCAAAAACAGAACAGTCTGTAGCAATCTGACATTTACCATACTTATGGTACCCCAAAAATTCTACCAAAATTAGAACAAATAAACAATTTGTACAGAAATAAACTTCAAAAAGAATCAGAACCGTTTGACGTTCCAGTTAAAATGTAAAATCGCGGACTACAGCCAAAGTTTCTGTCCTGCATCGTACAAACCAACAAGCATTGTAAACATCCTAAAGGCAAACCTTGTCACATTATTTTTATAATACAATGGAATTGTACAAGGGGATAATTATTTTTGTTGAAAAGTTTCTGTAATCAAGATTCACAAAGTTTCCGTGAGCATGAACAAAGTTCAAGGCTAGCTCTCACTTCAACAATGCTTGTCTTTCTCACTTTCACTTTCCTTTTTGAAAAGTTTTTAGGTTCCCCTCTTTATTTTTTTTGTTTTTAGACTATATAAAAGCACTCAACAGAAATAAATGACTCTCTAAAACTTCCGGGTTGTCTCCCTGGCAACGCTTTCTTTAAAGCCATTAAGCTAGGCATATAGTGCTCAAGTAATGGATCCACCCGGATCCCAAGGTATATCAAAGCCAATTTTAATTAACAATGACTTGTAATTTAGTAGTGAGCACAAAGTAACATATATCATGCAACAACGAAGTCTAACTCGCATCGGCATGTCATAAAAGAACAATTCATGCACACATAGTAAAGGCCAATGCATAGTATAAGCAGTTTCTTGCAATTTTATCATATTGGAAACATAGAGAGGTGGAGATATAGTTCCTCTCTCATAATAATTGCAAGTAGGAGCAGCAAGCACATGCATATCACATTCATCAAAATTATCATGTGCAATGGTAAAAGGCAACCCATCAATATAATCCTTAATAAGCACAAACTTCTCCGATATAGTGTAATTGGGAGAATTCAAAAAGATGATAGGACTATCATGCGTGGGTGCAATAGCAACAATTTCATGTTTAACATAAGGAACTATAGCAAGTTCATCTCCATAAGCATCATTCATATTGGCATCTTGGCCACAAGCATAGCAAGCATCATCAAAAAGGGATATTTCAAGAGAATCAACTCATAGCAATCATCCTTCGGTAAGCACGAAGGGGAATTAAACAATGTATGAGTTGAAGAGTTACTCTCATTAGAAGGTGGGCACGGGTGATCAATCCGCTCTTCCTCCTTTTGGTCTTCGCTCTCCTCATCATCTTTTTCATCCAATGAGCTCATAATTTCATCAATTTCTTCTTCCATAGCTTCCTGCAAAATATTAGTCTCTTCTTGGACAGCGAAGACTTTCTCAATAAAAACGTTAATATCGGAATTATATTCATAATTCTCATAGCAATATTTCAATATAGCAAAATTTTCAGGCCTATAAACATCATCATCTAAAGCTTCATACTGTTCAAACAAAGATTCAATTTCATAAGCAGCCTTAAAAGCAACAAATTCTTCAATTCGTTCAACATCATAGTAATCATAGATACCATTAGCATAAGAAGCTAAGGTTTCATTATCATTAAATTTGCATGAAAAGGGAAGGTGTGGAGCCTTCATCCTAGAGCAACAATTATAATCATATCTCAAGCATAGATCCCGAGCATACCAACGCAACATATTAATTTGATCCCATAATAGTTTCCCTTTTTGTGTCAAGCGATAATCCCTAAAGTATTCACGTTGATCCAACGTTACTCCCATTATAAAGTTGAATGAGGTTTTCTCAGGATTATCAAAGTACTACATGATATTTTTTGAACATAATGAGCATCGGGGGTTTTAAGAGGTTCCTCATCTCCTAATTTTTTTGGTATTTCGTGTTCCATATCCATAACTAAAAATAGAGAACAACTTAGAACAGCAAATAAAAATTACTTAGTGATAAAGCAAACAAGCACACACGAGAATATTCACCCCACGCTATGACTCCCCGGCAATGGCGGCAGAAAAAGGTCTTGATGACCCGCAAGTATAAGAGATAGTTGTAGCCTCTTTCGATAAGTAAGAGTGTCGAACCCAACGAGGAGCTAAAGGTAGAACAAATACTCTCTCAAGTCCTATCGGCCACTGATACGACTCTACGCACACTTGACGTTCGCTTTACCTAGAACAAGTATGAAACTAGAAGTACTTTATAGGTGTTGTTGGGTAGGTTTGCAAGATAATAAAGAGCATGTAAATATAAACTAGGGGTTGTTTAGATAAAGATGCAATGTTAAGTATTAGTAGAGAGCTTTTTGTTACGAGAAAGTTATTTGTCCAAGGCAATCGATAACTAGATCGGTAATCACTATTGCAATTCTATTTGAGGGAGAGGCATAAGCTAACATACTTTGTCTTCTTGGATCATATGCACTTATGATTGGAACTCTAGCAAGCATCCGCAACTACTAAAGATCATTAGGTAAAAACCAACCATAGCATTAAAGTATCAAGTCCCCTTTATCCCATACGCAAACAACCTACTTACTCGGTCTGTGCTTCTGTTCACTCACGCCACCCACCATAAGCAAATCATAAACATATTGCAAACCCTACAGTGGGGATCCCTCATGCTTGCGCGACATGGAGAGCACCATAGGATAGAACCAATAATAAAACGTGCAACTCAAACCAATCACGATCATCAATTAACCCATAGGACAAAACGGATCTACTCAGACATCATAGGATGGCAACACATCATTGGATAATAATATGAAGCATAAAGCACCATGTTCAAGTAGAGGCTACAGTGGGTTGCGGGAGACTGGACCGCTGTAGATAGAAGGGGGAAGGTGATGGAGATGTTGGTGAAGATGGCGGAGGTGTTGGTGAAGATCGCGGTGATGATGATGGCCCCCGGCAGCGCTCCGGCGCCACCGGAAGCAAGGGGGGAGAGGCCCCCTTCTTCTTCTTCTTCCTTGCACTACAAAAAAATACACTTCCGTGATGATACGTGTTTGTCACAATAGGTCGCGTTTTTTGTCATGCATGTACATCCATGACAAATTTATGACAGAATCAAGATAGTCATACCTGTGCTGTCGTAGAAGTGTTCGATGACATTACCAAAATTATCATCACGGAAGTGTCCACTTCCATGACGATAAATCGCGCGTCACAGAAGTGCTTTCGTCAAGGGTGACCGACACGTTGCATCCACCGTAACGGAACGCCGTTAAGCTATCGGGTCGGGTTTTGGATCCGATAACCCGTTAACAGCCCCGACCAATGGGTTTTTTCCACGTGTAAAATCATCATTGGCTGGAGGAAACACATGTCGGCTCATTGTTGGGACAGATGTCATCCACTCATTGGACAGAAGGCGCTTATGATACGTCGACACGTGGCACGGCCAATCAAGTTTAAATGGGCCGGCCCAACTAAAGGCCCACAAGATTTGGCGGCCCATAATGGGCTGGCCCATTTAAAGGCCCACGAGATTTTGTGGACTATAATGGGCTGGCCCAGCTAAAGGCCCACAAGATTTTGCGGGCCATAATAGGCCGGCCCAGGTAAAGGCCCAGAAGATTTTTGTGTGCCATAATGGGCCGGCCCAGGTAAAGGCCCAAAAAATTCTTGCGGATCATAATGGGCCGGCCCACCTAAAGGCCCACGAGATTTTGCCGACATTAATGGGCCGGCCCAGCTATAGGCCCACAAGATTTTGAGGACCCTAGTAGGCCGGCCCATTAACTGGCTGCCATGTTTTGGGCCAAATGCCGGCCCATAATTGATCCGGTCCATTAATGGCCTGCCACGTTCCGGGCCTAGTAATGGCCCATATAAGATCCAGCCCGTTAAAAGCCTCCCACTTTCTGGGCCAAATCACGGCCCAGATCAGGTCCGGCCCTTTAAGAGGCTTTGGGCTCAATTATGGCCCATATCAGATTCGGCCCGTTGACTGGACGCTATGCTTTTGGGCCCATTTGCTAAAGGCCCATTTAGTAATTCGGCCTGATATTAGTTTCGGCCTGTTAAGGAAACATTTAACATTTTGGCCCTATATTAATTTCGGCCTATTAAAAGCACGTCATATAGTTGGGCCTAACTACGGCTCGGTTTGCATCCGGCCTGCTCGCAGCCGATATCTGATTGGGCCAAACAAGGACCGAGACAACTTTGGCCTGTTAAAAGCCCGTGAATTGATTCGCACAATCATTTTGGGTTGCCGCCGGCCCGTGAGCTATTCGGCACGTTTCAGGCCCGGCCTACTTCTCAGCCTCCTAAAAGCCCATTGAGTTTTCTTGCCAAAAGAGGGCCGGGGGTTACTCGGCCTATTAAAGGCCCGAATCTACTAGTGGGCCAGTTTGACGGGGCCCATGATGCGGATCATACATCATGATTGCATGACGGCCCGATTATGTACCGTAATTTTACGGTTTGGCCGGTTTACTGCGAAGACAGGATATATATACAGTAAAATAACTGTAGCATCGTGAATAAGAAAAAACCTAGACTATACAATAAAGAAATGACGGCATATTACACCCACTGGGCATCAAAGTTCGCCACTATGATAATAAAGCACAAGCAGACAGCAGATTACATACACTGGGCATCAAAGATCGCCACCAGTACAAATAAACACGCCGACAAAATAATATACAAAACGAATAGCACTTCAATAGAGTTCAAGAAAGGTTAGCCCTGCCGGGGAGCTGCAGCGCAAGCAGCTGAGCAAGATGATGAGACTGCGCTTGTTCAACACTTATATCTCCCTCACTCTAAAAGATAAACAAGCAGACAGATGACATGTTTTGCACATAAAAGTATCAGTGCTGACAATTCATCACATTTCTTACTGACGAATAAAGTGACACAGTTTAAAATTGCATTAACATAATATGGTATTGTTCAGGTTAAGACATGGCAGGAATTGACATTGTGAAGGAGTTGGCAGCTTCACGACACCACTGGATTATAGATCAAGAACTCATAAGTATCAATGGTTAGTGTGCTGTCAATTTATCCCATTTCAGATTGGCAAATAAAGAGGTGGTTTAAATAATAGTAGAATGATATGACATTGTTCATAGTTAAGACATTGCAGAATATGACATTGTGCTGTAGTGGGTAGGTTCACCACACCACTGGATTACGGATGAAGAACAGAAGCATACATGAAGTGCAAAAGAAGATCACTTGCCCTGTATAGTTTAATTTACATGGTATGAAGAAGGAACTTGGTTGTACAACTGAAAACTTAAATTGAGAAGGACAAACTTTTGTTTATGAACTACATAATAAACTTTAAACATGCAATTTGATGCAAACACCAAAAATAAACAGCTGTTGTAGTCATGACTAACCAAATATACACAACAAAGTTTGAAGGCTTGAGAAGGACAAACTTACATTACTGGTGAAGACAGGCTCTATAAAGCCCTTGTCCATGCTGATGGGGGGGGCAATTCAAGAAGCTTAGCACAGAATGTTCTTCATAAGCATTGCCTTTATTCTACATTTTGTTAAGAGTAAATATAGATGTGATAATATACGAAAAAATGGAGAATATTTAAGATAAGATGAAGAGTGATGCTACATAACCAAGTAGCTATAAATGTATGTGCAGCGATACAGGCAAAAGGCACAGCCAAGAGCAATGCACAGCTAAACTTCTTCAGTACCAACCTTATGGTAAGAGTAAATATAGATCTGATGTGTAGAAAATGGAGGGCAAAGGAAAATAAGCTGCAGAGTGATGGTACATGAACAACTACCTGTCAATATAAGTACACTGATAAAGGACAGCATGTACTTACAAGAACAATGTAGAGCTAAAAAAATTCATTGGCATTGGATATATTCTACACTAATGTAACCATTCATATAGATTAGATAATTTGGAGCGAACAATTGATAAGCAAGCTATCATGCATACTGCTGTCACATAATGAACCAGGTATGTATGCAAGTACAGTGATACAGGACAACAGGTACTAACAAGAGCAAAGCAGCGGGCAGCATATTTGCGATATCCTGTCGTTCTTTTCAAACCGGAATTCTTCTTCGAGCAGATTTCCTACAAAAAAGATCCGTAAGGCACATGCGAAAAAGTAGAAGTTCAAATTGTCATGTGATTTCATAGACAGTACCTCATCCTGGGAACGAGACCAGTGCATAACAAGGTTTTTCCATTCAATGTCTTCTAAATTTAGCACAGGAGACTTCACCGGAACTTCATTTATAGACTTGCCATCAAAGTGTGATTTCCTCAGGTAACACCGATACTGCTGCAATGCTTCCTTGAAAGCACAAGCAAGCTTTGCTCGTCATGACTATCTAGATTGACCCTCACCTAGTTACAACAGTGTAATATAAATCATTGATGTGTTCGATCAGCAGAAAACAGGAAAATAATAACCATGAATAATAGCACTTACATGTAAGTTGGACAGGAAGATGTGAAAATGGTGTTTGTCTTCACTATAATCTTCCCATGATGGGAATATATGCACGTAGTCCCTAACAACATTGAAAGCATTGTCTTTTAAACTGGGAACAAATCGAATGGGGTTCCAATCTGTAGGAATTGGCCGTCTCTGCAGTTGGGATAGGTCTTCGGCCGGTGGACTTGCTGTACCTTTTGCTGGAGTGGGATTTTTCTGTGGTACGGCTGGTGCTATGGCAAATGAAATCGGTATACCTTTTGCTGGAGTGCAGGTCCTGTGTGGTGGGGCTAGTGGTGTGGCCAGTGAAGTATGGGTACAGTCTACTAGAGTCGGCCCTATGTTTTGTGTCACTGGTTGTACAGCCAATATAAGTGGGGCGTTGTCTGATTTCTCCGGCACCACCACGTTTTTCAAGGACTTTGCTGGTGCTCCTTCAGGTTCGGCAATCACCCTCTTCCTTTTTGATGTCTGATGCACAAGAGCAGCATTTGAGTGGAAAAACATGGTATGACGACAGATGGAATATGTATTGATAATGGATGGGCATAGCATCTCGAGTTATATGATGAGTAAACTAAGCAGATGGTGGTGCAACAAAGTAGAAGAAATGCAAGACAACATATGCAAGATACGCGCAATCAATAAAACCTTGCCAAATTAGAACAGGCACCTTGATGGGTGAATAGGACAGGCCATCTGCCTTTGACTCCTAGAGGTTAGAATAGTCATTAGAATGATATTCTGAACAAGAATCAATAGGTGGGGAGCGTACGAGTTTCATTGCTTCCAAAATGGCACTCAATGCCTTGGTGCCAATTTTGTAAGTCATTGCAGTGTTCCACAATATTCTTCTGATGCGCGGATTCTGATATTCACTGTAATTGCGTATAATATCTGAGAACCATGAAAACATAAATAGTTGTGAGATTATCTTTGTAATGCAGATGATATTCTAATATAGGGGCGCCCCTGTAAACACTTATGTGCTATCACTGGATTCTGATGAGAGAGCTCATGTGTGATGTAATATCGTGCGTGCATTTATATAATCTGGCACAAGTACACAAAAAAATAGGCTCCAGAAGTAAGGATAGCTGGCAGATGATAGGTTCATAATATATTGTATAGATAGTTTATTGCCAAACCATGATAACAAGAGCACACAGCAACTAGGCAGATCATAGTGTACATAACAGGGGTACACCATAACCATGATATATAAATCGGGAAAGTGGAACTGGCATGAAAATACGGTGTTGTATTGCCGCTAGTAATTGAAAGCCTATCGATCACGTACAGGCCAGCACTATCGAACATGGTAAGGAAGAGCAAGCAGATTTTGGATAATAAAATGTTGGTTGCGCAGTGCCCACACATGATGAACCAGAGCGCATTAAGAATGCAACTCCCAGCTATCTCTCGACCATTTCAGGCGGTTGGATGAAGATCCTACGTCTCCTAACCCTTCTTCTTCCTCGTCTGTGATTCTTCCCATATAGAACACCGCACGGGCGGCCGGCCGGACCACCGGCCCCCACCGCCTGTGTTCCTCCGCCACCCCCACCCCCCACCCGCGTCGAGTTTTCTTCGTTCGGCGAGCTCTGAAAAATCGACTGACCCAATTTTGAAATTTAGTCTACTGTGATTTAACTAGTGTGGAATATAAAATGGGAAACCCATAAGCATTGGGAGTATAGTGTTGAGCGTGCCATGGCGGATCTGAAGGTGCAAACCGGATAAAGGCAACTTCGCAACCAAGACAAGAAATCAGAGTAAAGCAGTGGCGATCTATTTTCTTGTTGTGATAAATAAGTTGAGCAGATACGAAAGAGCACCGCCTCTGGTGCGGCGCCGTGTATGCATCTGGTGAGAATTTGATGGTGCTGCGGTAGCGATGGCTGTCGGCGGCGTGGTAGCAGATCTAGGAGGGTAGACGGTAGCGGCGGGGCGCGGTGGACGAGACGGTCGTAGGAGCAGCACCGGCAAGGTGGATGACGGCGGGGATGAAGTGAGAGGATGGGATGCAAGGATCCCGGTCCGAAGGCGTGGATGAGAGAGGTCAATCTCTTGTAATGGACGGCGGCATCGGGGTATCAGCTCCGGCATGGTGGAGGAGGACAGCAGTGGATGGGGTGGCGGACGGTGGCGGACGGAGGAGGATGGGGTGGAGAGGTGTTTTGGCGCCCACAGAGTATGAATGGGGAAAAGGGAGGTAGAGAGGATGGGGGGGGAACCATGTAGTCAGGGCGCGCTTGTCTCAAATGCGAGGAAATTTACAAACTTAGCCCCCGTTTCAAATTTCTACTACATCACATCAACATTAGTCGGTTGGGGATAGGACGGTAATCTCGCATACACCGAATATTTGCCGACGAGAGTTTGTTTTTGGCGCCCACCGTGTATGAATATGAATCGGGGAGGGAGTCGATTTCGGCCGAGAGCACACTGTGTTTTGGCGCCCACCGTGTATGAATCCGGGTGAGAGGCGGTTACGTCACGTTTGGGTGAAATTACAAACCTACCCCTATCGAAACCTATAGAAATCCAGCAGATAGGCTTTGCGCGGCAGGGATAGGCAGTAGTGATTTCCATCTCGCAGATTTTGGTTTCGGGCGGTTACTGCAACTTTCCCCGTTTCGTTCAAATTTTGCACATTGCACGTTTACCGTGCCAACTCAATTCGAATCCCGTTTGTATTCTACTATTTTTTCGGACGGGATCCATTTTCAATTGGAATTACATTCTATATACATCATTTTTTTTACATATATACTTTCAAAAGCACAACACCATTTATACATAAATATGGTTTACAAATGGCATGATCTTAGATTCATAAGGTTGTATCCATCAATTTGGATTTTCAAATATTTGAAACCACCTTATGTTGAAATCCAATGTATGCATTCCTCGCTAACTGTCTCGAATTAATGTGTGTTTCACGCGGGTTTTTTTTAACTTCTCAAACATGTATAATGTGTTTCACACACGCAACATATAGTGTAATCCTGTTTAGACACTAATTGCATATAAACCATGCATTGTTTGTAATTGAAGAATCTATGGATCACCAATATTGATAAACTATATAACATTACACGTGTGCCCAAATTCAAATGAATATGCATGTTTGATACACCAATTTGCGTTATGATATTATCGATGTCGTGATCTCCAGTTTAAATATTTGAATCCCCTTTAATCCAGATATTCGTCTCATATAGCTATCACTCATGCTTATATAGGACTATCTCTCTGGACCTATACGCGTTCATCGTCTCTCAGGCATCTCTCGTGCTACCTACATGTCGACAATGATCTTTTATCTTCGTAACACACTGACGGTACTCTCTCCATCGACCTTCATCACTCTATCTCTCTATCTAAGTATATCTCGCTCCCTGCTATGTGTCTCTAGCTATGATTCTCCATGTGGAATCTCTTTCTCTCACACAAACACAAAACTTTGTATCCCGGGGTCTCATTTCTCTCAACTATTCCCATGTGTGCCACTCGCACACCCCTCATACAGAGATGTCTTTCGCTCCTTAGATATGAGAACCTACGACTCTTCCTCTTCAATATCTCTTTCTCACACACAAACACAAACTCTGTCTCCCAGGGTCTCATATTTCTCCATTGTTCTCTTGTATGTCGCTCAAACACACCCTCTCTCCCTAGAGATATCTTGCGTTCCCTCATATGTCTCTCTAGCTATCACTCTCGTTGTGAAATATCTTTCTCTCTCACAGACACAAAACTCCGTCTCTCTGGATCTCATTTCTCTCTGATATTTGTTTGTATGTGACTCACATGCACCCTCTCTCTATCTCTCTCACACCCACACACACATAACCCAGCCTTCTGATCCACTCGACTCCTATCTCTAGTGCACACTAGCTAGCATCTTTATCTTTCTATTTATCTGTTTCTCCATCAACCTTCTTTCTCGCCCTCACTCTTGATTCCTATCACTCACACTACATATGTTTCTCTCTACATGCATGCAGTCAAGTGCCCTCTCACACACATATATAACTTCACCCTTTGAACCACCCGACGGTCATCTCCGACACCCAAACTAATGGATGTCTCTCTAGCTAGCATCTCCATCTCTGTATCTATCTGTAGTTTCTCCGTCAACATTTCTTTCTCGCACGGAGTCTTGCTTCCTATCACCCACACTATATATGTCTATCCATACATATCCATTTATAGGTTGATCTCTTTTGCACAATCGTTGCGCCTCACCCCCTCTGCTCGCCATAGATGCATGCTCCAGCCCATGCCACTATCTCTTAAAGACAAAAACACATGCTCAATTGTCGGGCCTTCTTCCCTGCATTCCCACATGCATGCATATTGTCATACCGATCTGTCTCTCCCATGTCGTTGATCTTTGGACTTATGTCTTCTTTATTTTATCTCGATCATGCGCGCGCGCACACACACACATCCCACGTATACATGTATACCTCTCACACATGCACGTGCAAGGTCACTATGTCTCCATACGTAGCTAATTACCCTCAATCCTAATGCCACATCGAATCGTTCTCCTCTTTTGTGCACATAACTTCCGCCTGGATGGGCAAAAC
>NC_041389.1:132116361-132174850 GCF_002162155.2 Triticum dicoccoides
TCTCTCTCTCCTCTCTCTCCTCTCTCTCACTCTCTCTCTCTCTCTCACACACACACACACACCACACACTAAGGCTCCATCTCACACACACACATGCTCTAGGCGGAGCATTTGTTCCTACCACCCTTCATCCAACCTTACCCATATGATAAACAATCACCTTTATTTACTTGCATAACATGGACAGATTCCACTTTACTTTAGTAGTCAGCAAACTTATCATCTGTATATCCTTATAAAAAAACGAGTTGGCGATGATGGTGTGCCTGCCATCTTGTAATACAGACCCTATGATCTATATCTGATGGATAAGAAGAAAATTATGATAATTTTACAAAAGATACCCGCACCTCTCTCCACATCATTATCTCCCGCAACCTCATTGCTCAGCAATTAAAAAAGGAATAAGTCTCTGGAACAATCTAGCATGCATGGTGGCCGCTGCCTCCTACCGGCGCCGTCCATCCTCATGCCTCCGCCCATTCCGACCACCAGTCACCACCACGCTCCACTCCTCCTCGCATTATCTCTCATCTTTCATTTTTTTCAATGACATTCTCGAGATACCAGTTTTCCGATAAAATTCTCGAGATACATTAGTTTTTAAACCTGGGATTACTCCTGCATGGGTCAATCACAACAGGTGTTTTGTAAAAAAATGCATATTGATGTTCCGTGCAATGCACGAGAATCTTGTTTGTAATTATATAACGCAAATCACGAGCAGGAAGTGACATTTTTTTGACACAACCACATTAACATGGCCACGTAAATCACGAGCAGGAAGGAGAAGGGAAGCGGGTTGTGGAGTAACGTTTTTTACCACAATTTCTTAGGAAACTCAGTGCAATAATTGAGTAGTTGTGCAAACTACCATTACTACTACACCTGAAACGGTTCAAAACCTATACTCCCTTGCCAGCGCGCGCTTCCCACGTGAAACGGTCAGCGTCGCCTGGAGCGTCAGTGCCGCATTAATGCCCGGCCAGAGCGGAGGCAACCTCTCACTGGCGCCGGCTTTGAAGTGGCGCGACGGCCGAGAGAGCGCCGCTTCCCGGTGCACGCGACTGCTCCGCGTCGAGACTGGCCATAGGCCCTGTTTGGATCCATGGGTTAGAGTTAGTTTGAGCTAGTTGGGGCTCAAATAGCCCTAAAGTATCCAAGCGTGAGGGTTTAAATTGGAGCAAGTTGCAAGGAAACCACCAAAAAAACTATCCCACCCAAGAGGTGCTAACTGGAGATAGTTCTCATTGGGACCACTGAAAAATCACTTTTTTCTCTACATGAAGTGCATTTATTGTCAATCTAACCCTGTCACCCAAACACCTCTTTGGCTACAGTTAGTTCAGGGTTAGTCATGAGTTAGTCTAACCTCTAGCTAAGTTAGAGTATCAAACAGGAGCAGTATAGGACATGCAAGTTGCTCAAAGCATATAGGCAAATTCGCACGTGAAAGGATTTTTTTTCTTTTTGAAAACGGAACGTGAAAGGAATTTTTTTAGAATGCTCTTGGCATGTCGCTAACATGTGATAGTTAACCGACCTCAATAGACGGCAGAAACACTAGCCCGCCGCACTTTGATAGAGACGAGGAGGGAGAAGCGATACAGGCTGCTGGATTACTAGAGATAGGTGTCGCATGGAAGCCAAGAAATATGGTGATAGCGTGGGTTAGCCATGTACTAGTGTATGATGTAACTACACTGGGCTGCCGTGTTTCGTACTCTTCCAGTCCACTGTGGAGATGATTGGTTAATTTTATATCGCTGAATAATATTAAATATTATGAGTGTAGACGCTCCACCACGAGGTTCCTTGCTCCTTCTCGGTCGTCCGGAATCTATGTTCTTCCACTCTATTTTTTTATGTGAGCTTTGTTCATCCTTTTGCCAACACGCGAGACATCTAGCATCAAGGCGCACGTGTTATGCAACGATCGTTCCATCTATATGAAGGACACGTGGCACTGGAACTACGAGACGGACATGTACCCAGGAGTGGACGTACGAACCTGAGTAATGTAGCGCAGTAAGTGAAGTAGAAAGGCACAAATGGTATTAACATGCATGGCATACAGGGTGTGTTTGGTTGCGTTCTCGTCTCAGCATAGTTGTTCCCTCTTCATGCATGCTCAACTCAACACCCATCTTCGTGCATGCTCTCTTCATGCATGCTTCTAGTGTATTTGTGCTAAACTAGTGTGGACTCATGCACCCTCCATACACTCTACCAAACACCCAAAAGTAGGTCGAGAAGGGAACTCTTGGGCGGCATTTGTCTCTTACTACGTACTACCACTAAATGTTGTACGTGCAATGCACGGTGATGTTATGGAGTACATGTCTAAGTACTCTACTACTACTATATTAGTTGGAGGCACGTATTAACTTTTATATTTGTTTATGTGTATGCCCCAAGACCTTCCAACTAGATGTATCTTTCTCTCCAGGTCGCACATTGTATCATTCATACAGCTAAGTACTACTACGTGTGGTCTCCGACCCAGAAGTGGAAGAAGTGGAGACGCTCTACCACGTTGTTTTTTTACGCCGGGCTCTACCACGTTGTTCATGTCCCACACCTTTCGCTGACGTGTGGGACATCCAGCACGTGCCGTGTTTGGCACCCTTCGTCGTAAGAGTTGAAACGCTAGCATTCAACAAAAATAAAAAAATAATTATAAATCGGCAGTGATACTATTTTTTTGCGAACCAATCAGCAGTGATACTATACCACGCGGTTTCCTTGCTCCTGGATATCGGAAAGAATACTTCCGTTCGCCAACATGTGGGACATCGACCATCCTGGTCCACTTGCCATGCACGCAGAACTCCAAGGGAGAGTCACCCAGGTTGTCGCGCTGCAGTAACAATGACTAATGAGCCGTCAAATCACAAGCCCACTTCCCACTTTGAAGTTGCTCGGACGAAGGAACCATCATGACTTCATTGAATTCCGCTTCTTGAAGAAAACTACTGTAGCAGCAGTACTGCTAGCTACAGTATTTACTCCAACGGAGGCCTCCTTTCGTTCATAGGATAGGAATATGAAAATCATAGGAAGTGAGATGACATGCATCTCAATTCCTATAGAGAAAGAGATGCCATTTGATGCATAGGATAGGAATTTTTCCACTTAGTCTAGGCCAATGTACTGGTAATTTGCTCCAAAAACTATAGTAGTAACTAGTAGTACTGGTACATGCTCGTACTCAGACACAGACACACACACTAACTACTAGTACTACTACTTCTCACGTGCTGGCCAGACGCCGTCGTTCTCCTTCCTGGCTTTGTCGGCGACACCCCACCGTGCTTGGATCTCCGCCGACCTCTCCGCAGCAGCGCGTGCGTCCTTTTCTTTCTTGCGGCAGCAGGCCTCTCTTTTCTTGAGTGCTTTCTGACTTGTCCGCTCCCTCTGTGCGGCTTTGGCTGCCTCTTGCTCTACCGCCCATTCGGCCTTGGCATCTTCAAATTCCTCCCACATAGTTGTGAGTTCCCGAGCAGCGATGAACTCGGCACGGCGGGATGCCATCGCTTCCCTACCATTTTGTGTGCGTTCGTGGGCGGCGAGGAACTCGGCGCGGCGGGATGCCATCACTGCCTTACCGGTTAGTGTGCGGCGCGGTGGCATGAACGACGCTTGGTGAGAGCTCTGGGGTGGAGTGGTCGGACAACCTTATAGTGCATTGGTTTGTCAAGAGCTCAAGGACAAAAGACGAAGCAAATTAGGATTCCCCTTCAATCCTGGTCATTTATTACCGGTAAAATGCATTGGCGGTCATCGAACTTATCTTGATAGCTCACTTTGATCATTGTATACGAGATATGGTGATTATACGGTCGCTGGCTCAGCGTATAGCTCCGTATTTGTATGGTTGACTAGTCAAACAGTCCGCATGCGCCTGAAACGGTCACCGTCTCTCCAGAATGTCAATGCCGCATTCACTGGACTTAACTGCAGGTGCAATTGGTGTGTCACTGACATGCGGGCCAGACGCCCGTTGGGCCCACATGTCAGACACCCAAACGCATCTGCAGTTAAGTCACTGAAGCAGCGTCTGCATTCACGCCCGATGAACCTACTCCGGCGCCATTTGTCCCTCCGTCTGCCGCGGCTCATTGCCATTCGCCCGCTATATTAACTTGAGCCCCATCTCCCAGCCATAGCCAAAGACCCACACTTATTCTCCTCCGGCCCCTTCCTTCTGTTGGCACCACTTCAACCATGGCCTCGTGGCGCTCCGAAGCTCTCTTGGACGTACTGTCGCAGGAGCAGACGAGGGACATCGGCGGCTCCGCTCCGGGCGTGCTCCAAAGCTCTCTTCGACGTATTGTCGCAGGAGCAAACGAAGGAGATCTCCGACACCCCTCGGGCCGCCCTCCGCGCCACGACCATGAAGCCGGCGCGCGTGCGCGGGCGCAGCCGGCAGTGAGGAAGAGTAGTACACGGTAGGTCGCCGCCGCTCTGGTCCCGGGAAGGCCACCGCTACTCCAGTCAGTCGACGCCAAGCTTGGTGGGGTAAACATCGGCGGTCGATTAGCCGCTTGACGGCGACGTGGAGGCAGAAATCTTCATAACCTTGTGCTCCGGCCGGAGGAGGAGGTTATCGAGGCGGATGAGGAGGAGGCAAAGGCAATGGCCGGCTTTCTCGGGTTCATGGACGGACTTGGTGGTCGGGCGCCGGCGATCATTTAGATTAGGTTTACAGTAGGTTTAGTATGGTTTGTGCGAAATATGTAATGAATTTTGTCTAGTTTGTAGGAAAAGTTTTCAAAATGTAATGAATTTCATCCGGTTAATTTCATCCGGTTAATTTGAAATTTGCTTTGTTTGCACGAATTTCGTCCAGTTAGTTCATATAGCTGTCGAAAGGTATGCGGGCAGCATCGGATGGCATCCATCAGTGTCCTCGGACAGATGCTGGTGTAAATTTGTGGGCTAGCGCTGGAGATGCCCTAACTATCATGCTATAATCGCTAACAATCTTCCATTATTTGGCAGGGAACAGTTATCCCTCGATCAAAATCAGATCTGCGGTGTTTCGCACTCCTCCCGTGTACGAGTGTAAACTCTTGCTTACATAAAAATGGAGCAAGTGGACGGCACTGTAGCACGTCATATCACTCGAACTAGCCAGCCTAACGAGCGGGAAAGCACCACCCTTGTCATTTTGTTCTGGATTTCTATCGATCGATCGCGAGAAAATGTTACGCTTCGCAAGTTCTAAAGGAAAAGGCGGCACACTTATGACTCGTACGCGTCGCAACCCCGACAGTCCGGCTCGCACGCTGCTCACCAAAGGGGACACGCGTTGTCTTGCAATTTCACTGACATGTGGGACTGTAATTGAATAAACCATTGATAGCCGAAATCTAATCGCTCGGCGGGCGTCGGTTGAGAAGAGAGAAACGGGGGAGGGAGAAGATATCGCCCGCCCGCCGCGCACGGACTCCAAGAAATATATGGTGATAATGTGAGGTGGGCCATGCTGGAGTCCGGACCGCTTCCGAAGCCCGCTCTCACCGCCCTGGCCCCTCAAGACGCCAGCTGCCCGCTGCATGCATAGCAAGTAGTCCCCGCTTATGTGGAGGAGAGAGAGGCATTGACAAAGTCAAGGAGTAACAGTGGAGACAATAGTTTTCATCAAAAATAAACAATGAATACTCGTTGCTCGTCCTCTATATCGGAAAGAATACTTTCATTCGCCGACATGTGGGACGTCGACCATCCTGGTCCACCTGCCATGCACAAAATTATCCTGTTCTACCCCGGTCGTATCGCAGGCCCAACCTTTCCCACCGTAAGTTTTTCGGACGAAGGAACCATCATGACTTCGTTGAATTCCGCTTCTTCAAGAAAACTTACTGTACCCGCAATACTGCTACCACACGCGAAGACTGGACAGCACTGTACCACGTCATATCACTGAAACCCACTAGGCCAAACTAGCCCGCCTAGGTCATCTATTTTGGAACGGAGGGAGTACGTCTCTGCACTGCTATGATTTTGTGTTGCACGTTCTCTGTACTTTTGCTACGTTTTTCCTACCCTATGAACCAAATGAGGCCTGAATGTATGTCGACTATTGTCTGATCGATTGCTAAGCCTACAATTTTAGAAGCTAGGGCTATTGGTCGATCGACGAGGGATAAGTATAAGGGTACCACGAGCTCATCAGCCCCAACGTTTCTCTTCAGTGAGTGTTTTGCAAGTACTATAGCTCGCACAGTAGCTAGCCTACTAACACCAAGAATCATCAAACAAGCCCTGCTGATATGATAAACAGTTCAAACTTACATCTAAGCATGCCATATATTACATCAAAAGCTGGTGAGGATACATCTGTTTCCATAACTCGGAGAGGGTTCGCATGATTCATCGCATGATTCACTATCAAACAAAAGTAGCAAGATCCGCCCACACAAGACAGTGCACTAGCCCTAAGATGGTTTGATAACACACATCGTTCTGGTAATTAAACACAGGGCAATGCAAACTACCCTGAAGGATTAGCGCGACCAACTATTTCTTGTCATCGATCTCTCGGGCAATGACCACAGCACGGACAGCGGCATGGGAATCGATTTCTGGGGCGATGTCCACAGGACTGACCGCGACATCGGAATCGATCTCTGGGGCGATGTCCACAGGATGGACAGCGGCATCGGAATCGATCTCCAGGGCGATGCCAATAGGATGGGCCACGACATCGGAATCATCAAGGACAACCACCGGCACCTGCACAACACTAACATATTAGCAAGCACATTGCAAATAATCAAAAAGCAAGCACATTGCAAATAATCAAAAACCACAACTATGGTAATAAGCCATTATTTTTTACCTTGTGCAGCTCACCAAGGGATCTCATCCCTCCGGGGGGCATCTCCTCGTCCTCGATGGGGGCCATCACCTTGCCAGGGGAATACTACTTCTCAACGGAGACTATCTCCTCAAACTCGGTCTTGAGCCTCACATAGGTGGCAATCAGAGCTCCTGGGTAGGCACGGTGGGGCGTTGCTATTCTTCCAACTTTCTTTGAGGAGTTCGTCCGCCAACGTCCTCAACTCTTTGGCCAGTGCTTGTTTCTTGGAGTTCTTCGTCTCCATGGGTTGGCCCGCCAACATGGTCAACTCGTTGGTCGGTGCTTGCTTCCTAGAGATCGTTGTCTCCAGTGGGTTGTCCGCCGGCAACTCTTTGCCTAGTGCTCCAGGATCCATCAGTGAACTGACAAACAAAAAGCAATCGAAAGGAAACCACAATCGCAATGAAAATGGGAAAAGAATAGGATGTGAGAATCGGTCGGTGCTTCACAAAAAGAAGATTATTGGAATGCAAATATAGCAGCATAACTGATTCGCCCACCTTTCCTTCGTCGGTAGAGAAGAAAAATGGCAGAAGTGAGTAGCCTGGAGTGAGGTTTTCTTCAAGAAAGGGAAGAAAGGGCTTGAACGAGCATTCCAATGAAATGATGGTTGCTTCGCCCAGTCCAACTTGGAGGCCACCTTACCACTGCTGGTAAAGGTGTGGGTTTTGTGATATGAGGGGTCATGACGGCCACACCGGGGTGACAGGTGAATCTCGACTGTAGCACCTCGTTGTGATTTGGTGGATGGCACGCAGGCCCGGATGCTTTGAAATGTCCCGCATGTAGATAGAGTGGCTAGTCATATAGGAGTGCTCAATATTGTGCACCGCGACCAAGGCGGAGAGGAAAACGAGAGAACTACGTAATTAATGCATGAGTTTAATTAGGGTAGTTTTGTAAAGTATGAGATACATTCCTCCAATCGCAAAATGCCTTGGTTCATGAGATTTGAGATTTGAGCCCTATAAACCGGAGGGGAGGGGGTACTGCACACGGTGTAGTCTAGTCACTTGTTTTTTTTAGCCGAAGTCTAGTCACTTGTTGAAATCTCTAGAAAGGCAAATACTCCTTTCCGGTTTACAAGTCTATACTACTCCCTCTGTCTAGGTGTGTAAGTCATCTTACGAAAACCAAATAGTCCCAAAACACTTAGGCTCGGTGCATTAACTTCTACCTTGTTTCTTGTTTCTTGACATATGTATCAACCAATAAGAGATGAGAGGTGTGCATGCTTTTAATGACTTGCAATGGCTAGTTCACTGCATGGAATGCTATTACTTAGCAAATAAACATTGGTGACCCCAGGAGGAAATGGTGCTAAGCGCGTGGCCCTATGCAGAATGAGTATCAACCAATGGATAATGGAGTTTAATTGTTAAACAATAGCAATTTTGTCTCATGCAAGAGCCTGGCTAGTACTCCAAGGAACCGCACCACGTGAGCGTTCGCAACTGCCACGTTCGGTTTGCACTTGGCTCTTCGCCTCTTCGAGAAGACGAACAATGATGTTACTCCTACTTCTACAGTATCGAATCCACTGCTGCATGTCCGTCCACCTCGTGCGGGAGGGATAGCGTGTAGCGAAAGCTTCTACTTACTGCTCCTGCCTTTGTGTTCATGACAGGTGGGCCCAAGAGGTGGTTGGCCCACCTGTCATGCAGCCAAAGGCAGGTGCAGTTAAGGCACCGCAGCTCAATCTGCGAGGGAGAGGGCGTCGTAGTAATCAAATTTCTCGGGCTTGTACGAGTTAACGCGACACATCAAAGCACTGCATTCGATAAAACTCTTTTTACACATTTCAAATGGGCTACTTCGTATGTAGGAGTAGACATATTCTGCTTCGTATGTACTCCCTCCATTCCAAAATATAAGTCTTTTTAGAGATTTCACTATGAACTACTCCTACATACGAAACAAAATGAGTGAATCTACACTCTAAAATATGTCTATATACATCCGTATGTAGTTTGTAGTGGAATCCCTAAAAAGACTTACATTTAGGAACGGAGGGAGTAGTCACTTGTTGCAATCTCTAAAAAGACTTATATTTAGAAACGGAGGGAGTACAACGCATGCATGCATGCCGTGACTTTCCTTTTGATACTTGCATGTGTTGATTTGATGCACCTTGCCAAATTTTGACTATAAATTTAACTAACCAAATTTTCATGCATGTCACAAAAAATCACGGGGCTGTTTGGATTGTGACTATGTTTGCCTTATGTTGCCACATTATTTTTCCCACACTTGCCACACTTGCCTAACCTGAGTTGCTCAAATTGTTAGACACACTTTGGCTTGCCTAAGGGAATCTTGCCAAAAAAATTATGTCTATGACATGTGGGGTTCACTACTAATAAAAAATTCTTGTCTTAGGTGTGGCTAATAAAAAAGACTTATATTTAGGAACGGAGGGAGTAGAAAATATAAATAATAATGCATGTTGGGGCAACCCACGTTTCCGCTAATTTTAGCCGTGGGCTTGTTCACAATTTTTACGAGGGTTGGTTGTTCATTTAATGGAGGGACTTGTAGTACTACCAGACTTGAACGATACAAAGTGTGACCTGGCACACCGTAACACCACTTGGAACAAGTGGGTAGCTATCTCAAAAAACAATCAACAACTAAAAAACCGCGACCTGGCATGTAGTATAGTACACAATTTTAAACGATTGTTTTGATGGAGTGAAAAAGGAAAACTACCCCACTACTTATATATAGGCCGGAGCCTCTGCACTTGCTTGCTAGGGCTGCTCTATTCACACACTCTCATCCTCTCCAGATCTAAACAAGATAGGGGTAGTAACCCTGTCTTTCTCCCCTCAAAAAACACTGGCTTTTTATCCTCACCGCTGGTTACAAATCCGGATGTATCCCCCTCCGCCGGTGAAGGGGAGGAGGGGCAGCGTTTAGGCCGTCGTCGACAGCGAGGGAGGAGACCCACTGCCGGCCGCACCGTTATCTCTGGCCGAGCGCCGGCGCGGGAGGTCCTCCGATCCCTCCGTCGTTGCCTGTGGGCGGATCTGGCCTCCCGCCGCCCACCTATCCACATCCCGACGACCTTCAGGTATATCTTCGTTCGAAACCACCTTAGCTCTACTTCCCCAGCTCGCTACGTCGCTGCATGTGAATCATTTTCTACCTCTCAGCCCCTCTCGATCGGATGGTCCAACGTCACCTATTTTTTTTCTTCTATTGTTAGAGGTAAAGCTACTTCATGGAGTCGAATCTTGTACTCCCTCCATCCGAAAATACTTGCCATTGAAATAAAGTGGGGGTGGGGGAATTTAGTATGTACATCGGACTTGGTACAAACAGGAAGGAAAGGGGATGAAAGTAGTACAGAGTGGTCATCCAACCGGTCTCTTGGTAGAAAAGGGAAATATAGGGGTAACGCTGTACACAGTGGTATGACCAGGACTAGATTTGCTATCCACACATAGGAGTAGGTGGCTAGAGTGAACAAAAATGGGACCAACCCAGATAGTATGTTTCTTGGATGTTTATTTCTCGGGGCAACAAACTATGAATCACCACTTTATACCCCTGTTTACGTACATGGTGCTGTACTGCTGGTGCACCCACTGTCCCATGCCCTTATACCAAATATTTAGGCTCCGGTCGGAATAAAGGGGCAGAAAACATAAGTCTTGATGAAAATAGAGGAATAGGAAAGGAATGTAGGTATAAAACTATGGAACAGCGAACTGGAGGAAACTCTCAAGAGAATGTGTTCGGATGGACTACGAAATGTACAGATTTGTTTTTTTTAGAGTAGCATGCTTGGCAGTATGAGATGCTATTTGTTTATTCAGCTGCACAGTGACTACTCTTGTCCTCACCTCACGTACCACACATAGGTTGACTTTTTTATTCCGACAAACACAGCACAGCAACCTGTCTAACGCATGGCAGCGAGCGCCTGCCTCGGGCTTCCGTCCAAAAAATGAGCAGCGCGTGGATGTTTCTAATCCGATGGAATCAGTACTACCAGACCAGCTTTCCTATGAAACACTATTCACCTTTCCCGTGTTCCGAACGGTTGGAAGGGAAAGAATACGGTAGGAATTGTGTTCCTATGAAAATCCTGCACCAAACCTGTGAACCGAACGCAGCCTTAGCTGTTCTTAATATAATGTTCCTGGTAAAAATGAAGCCATGCCACTGTTTTTGCCTGTAATTGTTTAAGACTCTGACAATTTTAGCCAAATGTTTTTGCCTGTAATTGTTTGAGACTCTGACTGTTTCCTCTGTGCCTTTTTGTGCAAACAGGGATATCCAATTCACCTGGTTGCTGTTGTGACCTTTTGGTGCACTACATAAAACTCTTCTTAAAAGAAGTGACTTTTGTGTTGTTTAACTGGAATGTCAGATGGAACAATTGGTTCATTTTGGTGGAACTGCACAAAGGGAGATCTGTGTTCCAATCCTCATCATCCATATTGGCGCCATAACCTTCCTTTAGGTAAGAATGATATTTAATGCATGTGTTCATCTCTATTTTCCGACTGCCATGAGAAAATAATGCTGTTTTTTACTAGTACACTTGTACTCCCTCACTGACAAAACCAATTTTGAATTAGAAGGCCAATCATGTACTTGGTTTCACCAACTGGTGAGGAGAAAGAGAAACATAGCATGAAGAGGAAGAAGAAGAAGAATAAACAGTGCCAAGGCAATCTTGCTGAAGCCAGAGGCCTCAGTCGAGGCTATTCAAGGGCTCCGGGAACGACTACCTTACATGTGAGACGATCCTCCAGGGAGCCCTTCCACTTCTGTTGTCTCACTTAATTAATTAGGAGCACTTAAGTACCACTAATTTATTACTGCCTAATTTTCCTGTTGGAGTTAAACAAATCTTTAGTAGGACCCTATGTTGAATCATGTACGTGTCAATGTTTGTCTATGGAGGTGAATCATGTGGTGGAGCAGGGAGGGAATATTATTAGTGTCATGACATAATAGTGCTATTGTTTTGCATGTCAATTTATTGCCATTGGTTCAATGAGGCAATGTTTTGCGTATTTTCCATCATGAATTTGATGCTACTGTTTGAGTAATGTGCTAATGTCTTCCTATCCTTTCTCACTAAGCTAATGAAGGTTTCACCTTGTTCCTACTTGTGCAAACAGGGATCATGTTGTGCCAATCATACATTTTAGTGGAACTACACAAGACAATACAATGAACTGTATCCCAGCCAGTGCTTTAACTCTGCTGGAAGTTCTTGATAATCTTTCGGTATAATCTCAGCACTGGTAAACAAGAGTGATTTCAACCATACATTTGAAGTGCATAAAAATATATACTATTGTGTGATTCCAGAGAGTGCTTTATCATCTCTTATGGGACTACATGAATAAGCTTTTTTTTTCTCAGGTTGGTACGGGCCTAAGGCCTTCATCTATATTAGTTTGCTGTCATATCTATTTGTATCGTGCTACTGTCATGAGAAACTCCTTTATCTTTGCACTTTTAAGTTTTGCAACCTATGATAAATGGCAATCCTTCGAGTGTTGAGTTGAGCTAATTGGCACTGATTAAATAAACTAATACCTCTCTTTAAGAAAGACTACTATGTTGCTAACTTTACCCATTAAGATAATGAGGGTGCTTCTATTTGTTAGTGTATGTTTCATCAACTAGTCCCACTATTACAGTAATCTCACTCTCTCAGTATATGTGCCAACAGGGATGCTTGATTTTGGTGGAACTGCACAAAAACTTTGGGTCCTTCATTGCCTCGACAACTTCCATCCTTTCCTGTTGGTCGCTAATCTCCGCTTGCTTTCTTCCTTTGCTGTCAGTCGCTTGGCTTATCTCGGCTTCCAGTCAAAGGAAATAGTAATTGATATGCTACCTCACACAGGTTGGTACTGGTCTTTATCCTGATTATTGTGCCTGTCATATGTATTGGTAATTTGGTATTGTGCTACTGTTTGCCGATTTCATAAAGGAGTAATTTGGAGCCTGAACTCGCACGCAAATCATTACATCGGGTGATTTCAGTAGAACTGCACAAAATGATCAGATGGATAGGTACTTATGCTGCTGCTATGTACTCCAAAGTTCACTCAAACAAGCATCGATGTTGACAAGAAGTGCCTATATTCATTCGAGTATCAACCGGCGTCAACCAATTATCAAACTCCAAGTATTAGGAGAGTGAACGCCAAAAATATTGCTTGGTGCATAGCCCAGAAAAACGCAGTCCAGTCTTTGGTCCCAACTTGTGCCTTTTGGTTATCGGCACATATGGTAGCGAACTATATGGCATGGAGTCTAAAGATTCCAGACAAGTTGGTTGACGCGTATATTCATCTGGGACTTAATCAGTCTGCACACCAAGGATGCTCCATTTCAGTTGAACTGGACAAAAAATTTGGGCGGTTCATTTTCTCAACCGCCTCCTTTCTCGTCTGCAATGTAGAATTTTGGCGAGATACAGGACCAAGATGAGCCAGTAAACTAGTTGGATGAAAGTAGTGGCCAAGTTGCTCAAACCTCCGTCGGCACGAGGCCACTATTTGAGGATAAACCTACAAGCAAAGTTCAGATTGTCTGTGCTGCCTCTTATGTACTCGAAAGTTTACTCGTACAAGAACTAATTTTAGCAAGAAGTACCTCTGATTGAACACCATTTACCAGTCTGTACCCTAGGTAATTAAAGTTCGTCCATGGATCATATTGGTTGTGATCTCAATCATTTGGATGCATAAACATACTGAACATGTGTATATCTGAATCTTTTTGTGAATTATGTATGAATATTGTCATGTGATCTATCAATCATTTGGATGCATAGATATGCTGAGCTTGTGTATATATGAATCTTTTGAGTTGTTGATAGTGAATGTTGGCTATGAATATGAACGTGTCCTGTGAACCTGAGTTTGATATGAATTGCAACAGAACCAGTTATAACCCTTCTCCTCCTCTCAATCTGCGACTCCACTGCCGCGTTTTCCCATCTCCGAGTCGTTCCCGTCAGGGGCCTCGCCGTCGTCCATTGCCTCGCTGTGTTCGGTGCAGTGTGGTCAACAAACAAGAGTCATCGGAAGAGGACTGTACATGGAGAGCCTGACGGCTGGGACCCACGAGGTCCATGGTCGCACGCAAGGAAAGTTCCTCCTTATTAAGCTGAAAAAAATGTTTCCTCCACCTGACAGCTGGGACCCACTGGCTGTATCTTCGCACGGAAGGAAGTGCCTCCTTGTTTTGCGAAAAAAAATATTCATCCCGTTGACAGCTGGGACCCGTCAGATTTGGTGACTGACTTGTGGGCCTGCTAAGCGGACGTGTACGCACGGCTTTGTCAACTTAATCAACAAATGATTCTAGCAGTTGGACCATTGGATGTTAATCCAACATCCGTACTCCTTCTTCAACCTCTGTTCTTGCTCCTGTCTCCCGTGGGCGGCACCACGGATGTGCTGCCGCGCACCCGAACCAGTGAAGTTTCCCACTCCTCTCCATCTGCGACTCCACTGCCCCGTCTTCCCCATCTCCGGGTTGTTCCAGTCTGGGTGCGCTCAGCACGGTGTGGTCAACATGGTCAACAACCGAGAGTCATCGGAAGATGACTGTACGTGAGAGGCTGACAGTGGGGATGCACCACGCCCATGGACGCATGCATGCAACGGAATGTGGCAAGGTCAACGTGGTCAAGGAACGACTTCCATCGGAAGTATACTATACGTGGAGAGTCTCAGCTGGGTCCACGGCTGCTGGAGCTACCCCACGATGAAGTAGTTGTGCTACCAGGTCATGGTTGGGCGTCGCTGGAACCAGGTATGATCAAGATTTCATGTGATGGAGCACTCAATGTGGCGGAAGGTCGAGGAGGTGCGGGTGGCATAGCCCGGTCCGTATCCTCGCTCTTGGGTGCTTGGTGCAAGCCTTTCGGTGACATATCCGATCCTCTTATAATGGAAGCCCTATCAATGCGAGAAGGAACGCTTTTTGCAAAACTTCGAGGCCTATCGCATGTGATAATGGATACTGACTGTCAGGAGTTAGTGCAACTCTGGCATACACGCCACAACTCACGTTCGGTTGTGGCTCCTATCCTAGATGAAATAGGAGAGCTTAGTTGTGATTTTTCTGTTTTTGAAATTCAACATGTATTAAGGTCAGCAAACTTATTGGCACATCTATGTGCAAAACGTGCATGCACATTGAATGTGACCGAATGTTGGCTAGAGGAGACCCCTAGTTTTTTGGTAACTAGCCTTCTGGCTGATTGCTCGGGGAACACTTTTGTTGAATAAAGCTCTCTGATTTGCCCGCAAAAAAAAGTAAGTGCCTCCTTATTACACGGAAAATAATGATTCCTCCAACTGACAGCAGGGACCCACTGGACGGGCCACCGTATTTTGCAAAAAAAAACGTTTGCCCCCTGACTGCTGGGACCACCTGACGGGCCACCGTATTTCGTGAAAAAAACGTCCCCCCCCTCGCTGTCAGCTCGGACCCACCGGAAGTGCCTCCTTATTACGACAAAAAAATGAATACTCCCCCTGCTAGCTGGGACCCACCTTGGTGGGAGGCTGACTTGTGGGCCTACTAAGTTGACGGGGACGAAGGGCTTTGCCAACTTAGTCAATATGAACGATTCTAGCTCCAGTGACCATACGATGTCCATCCAACGGCCCTAGTGCTTCTTCAACCTCTGGTCTTCTTGCTCCAGCCGCCCAAAGCAGCGCTGGTCGTGCCTCATGCTCCTGCCTCCGGTGGCCGGCTGTGCTGCCGCGGAGGACTCACCGCCCCCTACTATTCCCACCGCTGGCCAGGCCCTGCGGCGACGGCAGCCTCACACCGCAGCCAAACCAGTGAACCCTCGTACTCCTCTCCGCGCGGGCTTCCACTGCCGCGTCTTCCCTGGCTCCGGGTCGTCCCCTTCCTAGGCCTCATCGTCGTCCACCGCCGTGGTGCTCTCCGCGTGGCTTGGTCAACATGGTCAAGGAATAACTTCCATCGGAAGAGTACTGTACATGGAGAGGCTGACAGCTGGGTCCACAGCCACAACCCAGTTTTTTTATGATTTGCCAAGTAAGTCGCTTTGTCAGGCCTGTTGGGCTGCAAATCTTTCAAGACGAGGAGAGCTTTCATTCGGCTGGCCGAGAAAATGGCCCATCAGTAATGAGAAATGGGCTGTACATTTTTAAAACACATCAAAGCGGCAATTAGTTTCAAATATCTTTTTTTTTCATTTCGAGATTTTAAATTACATTAATTTTTATGCATGGAGAATTTGTTAGATTTTATATTGATATACATTTAGTTTTAAAATCAGTTTGAATGTGAGTCAAAATTTCGGGATTAAACACAGTTCGGACCGCACCGAAATATGCAAAATTTCGTATAATTTTTCAACCGTGGCCACAATATGGGCTTTAAGGCTAACAAAAAGAATATGGGCTCCAAAAAAACCTTAAGAATTAGCAAATGGGCTATAAATTATTAGAAATAATGGCAGATGGGTTGTATGCTGTTTTCCACAGATTTGAGGCTTTCCTAAAAAAAGGTTGACGCACAAGCAGTGACGGTTGGATGGCCATCCAACAGCCGTCGTGCTTCTTCAATCTCTGCTCTTCCTGCTCCAGCCGCTCAAACAAGCGCCGGTGGGACTGCCTGCTCCCTCCTCCCCGCGGCCGGCAGTGCTGCCGCGCAGGCCTCACCGCCCCATCGTACTCCCATCGCTGGCCTAGCCATCCCTTTACTCACCCACACCTGCTGTTATTCTCCAGCGACGGCAGATGAACCACTAAACCCTTGTTCAGTCGTACTCCCCTCCGCGTGGGAAACAACTGTTGAGTCTTCCCTGCCTTCGTGTCATTCCCTTCCTAGGCCTCGCTGTTGTCCACCGCCCTGGTGCTCTCAGCGCGGCCTGGTCAACATGGTCAACGACCGACATGCATCTGAAGTGGACTGTACGTGGAGAGGCCGACAGCTGGGTCCATGGCCGCACGCAAGGAAATGCCTCCTTATTACGCGCAAAATAATGATTCGTCCACCTGACATCAGGGATCCATCGAAAGGGCCTCAGTATTTCGTGAAAAAAACATTACCGCCGCTGACAGCTCGGACCCACCAGCTATATCTTCGCACGCAAGGAAGTGCCTCCTTATTACGCACAAAAAAATGAATACTCCCCCCGTTAGCTGGGACCCAGTATAGTGGCAGGCTGACTTGTGGGCCTACTAAGTTGACAGGGACGGAGGGCTTTGTCAACTTAGTCAATATGCACGATTCTAGCTCCAGTGACCGTACGATGTCCATCCAACGGCCGTAGTGCTTCTTCAACCTCTGGTCTTCTTGCTCCAGCCGCCCAAACCAGCGCCGGTCGTGCCTCGTGCTCCTACCTCTCGTGGCCGGCTGCGATGCGGCGAAGGCCTCACCGCCCCCTACTACTCCCACCGCTGGCCAGGCCATCCCTCTACTCACCCACACCCCCTGTTATTCTGCGGGGACGGCAGCCTCACACCGCAGCGAACCAGTGAACCCTCGTACTCCTCTACGCGTGGGCATCCACTGTCGCGTCTTCCCCGGCTCCGTGTCGTCCCCTTCCTAGGCCTCGCCGTCGTCCATCGCCCTGGTGCTCTCGGGGCGGCGTGGTCAACGTGGTCAAGGAACGGCTTCCATCGGACGTGGACTGTACGTGGAGAGTCTGACAGCTGGGTCCACGGCCGCACCAAGGAAGTGCCTCCTTATTACGCGCAAAATAATTATTCCTCCACCTGACAGCGAGGACCCACCGGATGGGCCACCATATTTCGCGAAAAAAATGTTTCCCCCCTGACTGCTGGGACCCACTAGCTACACCTTCGCACGCAAGGAAGTGCGTCCGGGCAAAAAAACGATTCACCCCCCTGACCGCTGGGACCCACCAGCTACATCTTCGCACGCAAGGAAGTGCGTCCGGGCAAAAAAAACGATTCGCCCCCCTGACTGCTGGGACCCACCAGCTACATCTTCGCACGCAAGGAAGTGCCTGACAGTCGGGACCCACCTGGTTGAAGCGTACGTAGCGTTGTCATTCTGGTCACGAACGTGTACGTACATACTGGTCGATGTAGAGGCGCGCACATGTCGTAGATGTAGAGGCGCGCACGTGTCGTAGTAGAGGCACGCACGTAGCATGTACACGTACGTACAGCGGCGAGGGTGCAAGAAAGAAAATAAGGCCACGTACGTACATACGGGCAGGGTCTCTAACGCCTATCGTGCATACGTACATGGCTGGGTCGAAACGGAGAAACAGCGTCGCCGTCGTGTTCATGGGGAGCCAACCGGATGGGTCGGAACGGAATGCATGGTCGTGTTCATCGGGAGGGCTTGGACGGAAGAAGCGATAGAAACGAGGCCTGGCGTACCGCACAATGGAGTAAACGGCCTTGTGTTCGACCGGCCACGTTCGAAACGGGGTCCTGTTGATCGGGAGGGGCCTGGCGTACCGCAAAACGGAGGAAACGGACCTCCTACGGTCGAAACGGGGGTCCTGTTGATCAGGAGGGGTGTGGTGTACCGCAAAACGGAGGAAACGGACCTCCTACGGTCGAAACAGGGTCCTGTTCATATGGAGGGGTGTGGCGTACCGCAAAACGGACGAAACGGACTTGTGTTGGAGCGCTACGGTCGAAACGGGTGGGAGGGGTGTGGAGTACCGCAAAACGGGACTTCGGGGGATACTGTTCATCTCCACCGTCGACCTCCTCCAGCCTCCACGGGCTCTTGTTCATTCAGCCTCCACCATGCGCTACTCCACCGGCTACTGTGCAACCACCCCTCCACGGGCACCCCTCCACCGTCTACTATTCATCCAGTCCTCTGAAAGGATCGATATGGTTAACTAGAGGGGGGGTGAATAGGCAACTAACAATTTTTAAGCTTTTCTTTACCAAATTAAACTTTGCAACAAAATAGGTTGTCTAGATGTGCAACTAGGTGAGCAACCTATATGATGCAATAACAACTAGCACACAAGCAAGCAAGGATGTAACAACAAGTAGGCTTGCAAAAGTAAAGGCACGAAATAACCAAGAGTGGAGCCGGTGGAGACGAGGATGTGTTACCGAAGTTCCTTCCTTTTAAAGGGAAGTACGTCTCCGTTGGAGCGGTGTGGAGGCACAATGCTCCCCAAGAAGCCACTAGGGCCACCGTAATCTCCTCACGCCCTCACACAATGCGAGATGCCGTGATTCCACTATTGGATCCCTTGAAGGCGGCAACCGGACCTTTACAAACAAGGTTGGGGCTATCTCCACAACAGTCGGAGGCTCCCAACGAAACCACGAAGCTTCACCACAATGGAATATGGCCTCGAGGTGACCTCAACCGACTAGGGTGCTCAAGCACCAAGAGTAACGAAATCCACACAAGAAAGTATGGGGGAAGTAAATATCCTTTGGTGGAAGTGTAGATCTAGGTCTCCTCCTTCAAACCCTAGCACATCAACAAGTTTGAGTGGCTAGAGAGAGAGATCGGGCAAGAGAGCTTGAGAGCATCAATGGTAGAGTGAGAGAGGTAAGAGGTGGGCGTGGTAGGTGGAGGAACCACCTTATATAGCCACCCACTAAAATCCAACCGTTACTGTGTTTTCAGTACTGCAGCGGTACAACCGCTCCTTGTCCTGGTACAACCGGGACTCACGATGCAGCTGCAGAACCCTACCGAGCGGTACAACCGGGCCATCGGGCGGTAGTACCGATCATTAGCAAATAACCGGACCAACCGCCCAGCTAACGCACAACTACCGCACCTAAACAGAGCGGAGTCACCCTTGAGGGCGGTAGTTGGGCGGTGCAGGGCCGGTGCAACCGCCTGGTCTTGATCGCTTGAGCGGCTAAGGAATGAGCGGAAGAACCGCTCGAACCTCCGGTTGTACCGGTTGAAAAGGATCAACTGGACCAATCGGGCCACCACCGCCCAGCCACCGCATCAGGACCGAAGCCTGACCGGTACATGGGTGGTACATGGCCGGAACAACCGCTGCCCGACTATGCTGAGTCAGATGGCGGTACCACCGCCCGGAGGCAGCGGTACCACCGCTCAACAGCAACAGAGTAGCGTCAAGATCCAGCGGTACAACCGCTCGGACCAGCGGTACAACCGCTGGGAACACACAGCAAGGAATAGATGAGGAGGGAGGCACTCTCTCGACTAGAAAAGGAGGAAAGGATGTGAGCAAGAATGGACTCCCCTATTCTATCCACAGAGGATTCCCTCTAGAGTGTACGGGATCCCTACGACCAAAGAGATAAAAGCGTAGAGGATCCCTTCTTCAAATGATTCCTTCAAGAGAGAACCACTAACCGATGAAAGCCTAATCATTGAGAACCTGAAATAATTAGCATAGGATTAGACCAACAAATGGTTGTCATCATCATCCAAAACAAAAGATAGGGAAATGCCCTTACACCCTCCACACCATGGGGTCCTGTTCAACCACCCCTCCACGGCCACCCCTCCACCGTCTACTGTTCATCCAGCCCTCCACACCACGGGTTCCTGTTCATCCAG
This sequence comes from Triticum dicoccoides, assembly GCF_002162155.2. Taxonomy (NCBI): domain Eukaryota; kingdom Viridiplantae; phylum Streptophyta; class Magnoliopsida; order Poales; family Poaceae; genus Triticum; species Triticum dicoccoides. Next base: position 132,136,757 of record NC_041389.1, read on the forward strand.
AGGCAACGCCACCGCTCACTGTTCATCCAAACCCCCATGCAACGCTCACTGTTCATCCAATCGATCGGCTTCAGTTAGCAGCAGTAGCGAAGGAATCGCTCCATCGGGTTCAGTTAACAGCCATCGATCGATCCCTCCGGTTCAGTAACGCGTAGCCTGCAGTGCAATCGCTTGGGTTAAGTTAGAGCCCAACGCCTCACTCGGCTTCAGTTAGAGCCAACGCCTCACACACATGCGCGTACCTGTACGAGAGAAACGCGCATCGCTCTCCCACCGTAACCGGCAACTCCCCAAAATTTTCCTCCCCCTCGCTTCTACCACGGTTTTTTCCGTCATGGACGGCCCAAAGAATGTCATGCAGCTGCGTCTCCGGCCCGCCCAGGACGAAAAGCCCATTTTCTGTCATGATTTTTTGTCATAGAAGTAGGATCCCACCACATCTATGATGATACCGGGTTTTGTCATAATTATCTATGACAGAAAAAAAATTCGTTCGGCCCAAAATGTCAAGGATGTGTCTTTTTTTATAGTGTTGACCTCCTCCCTAGATGGGAGAAGGGTTTACCCTCTGGTCCTTGGCTCCCATGGCTTGGGAGGGGTGAGAGCCCCTCCGAGATTGGATCTATCTCTCTGTCTTTCTCTGTTTCTGCATTCTCAAATTCTGCCCCTTCACCGTTTCTTTTATATCAGGAGATCCGTAACTCCGATTGGGGTGAATCTTTCGCCCAGATTTTTCTCATAAAATTAGCTTTCTTGCGGCAAAAGAAGAGCATCAATCGCCTTACGGGTGGCCCACGAGGGTGCCAAGCAAGCCTAGGGGGGAGGGTGCGCCCCCCTGTCTCGTGGCCACCTCGGGCACCGTTTCGCGTTGATTCTTCCTCCGGAAAATCCCAAATATTCCAAAATAATTCTCTGTCCGTTTTTATCCCGTTTGGATTCCGTTTGATATTGGGTTTCTGTGAAACATAAAACATGCAAAAAACAAGAAATGGCGCTGGGCATTGGATCAATATGTTAGTCCCAAAAATAGTATAAAATGTTGCCAAAAGTATATGAAAGTTGAAGAATATTGGCATGGAACAATCAAAAATTATAGATACGATGGAGACGTATCAGCCGTCGTGGGAGGAGATCTCACCGGCGCCGCAGGGGGATGAGCGGGTCGTCTTCCGCTTGCATTTCGTCCGCGGCTTCGGCCTCCCGGTGAGCGGGTTTCTCCGCTTGTTCATGGACTTCAATCACATCCAGCCGCACCACTTGACGCCCAACATAGTGACGCTGTTGTCTGCCTTCGTCATGACGTGCGAGGGCTACCTCGGCATCCTCCCCACCATCAAGCTGTGGGGAGCCTTTTTCTACGCCAAGCTGGGCACCTCCGCCAAGGAGACGGCGGCCGAGTGCGGCGCCTTCATCGCCGTGCGCTGGCCGTCAAAGAAGAACGCCTTCCCGGTCATCAAGTTGTCACAGTCGGTGAAACTGTGGCAGCAATCTTACCTCTATGTGGAGAACGTCGACCCGGCAGTCGACTTCATCAACCTGCCGGCCTACGAGGTCGGCCCTCCTGTTGGGCTTCGGCCCAACTGGGACTACAAGCCGAAGCCCGTGTCGGCTGACACGGCTGTCGCCATCGGCCGGCTCCGGGTGCTGACGGAGGCGGAGGGTCTCGTGGCATCCGACCTGCTGATCGCCTTCATCGAGCGCCGGGTTCTCCCCTTCCAAGGCCGTCCTCATCTGATCTGTCGGATGAGCGGGCACCGTGACCCAAGCCGGATGTGCACGAAGGAGATGCCGACTGCCGAGGTGGCGAGGATGGTGAACGAGATCTCCAACCTCAAGGTGTCGGAGGGATCCTGGCGGTTCGGGAGGCGGCCGTACTCTCGCGACAACCCGCCGCCTGCCGTAAGTCTCTTAGCTTCTTCTTTTTAGCCCTTGCTTTAGTCTTGATCTTGGTATGAAGTGGTTCCTTCTCTGGAGCACAGATCTACATGTCTGCAGCAACGGCCGCCATCGTGGGGCCAGGTGGTGATTACCAGCCGGACCGGGAGGTGAGCGATGAGGACGACCCCAACTTGGGGGCGGCCGCCTTGGAGGACGACGCCGTAGGTGACAACGATGGAGCAGGCAGCTCTGAAGAAGGGGGCGGCATGGAGACCTGGCCTGACGACAACGATGACGAAGACGAGCTGCACCCTGCCCGGAGCACCGCTAACACAGGCGCAGGCCCCTCCGCCGGGCCGTCCGCTCGAGGCGGCAAGCGCAAGCGGAAACAGGGCGCCGCCCTGTTCGGCAGCGTGCCGAAGAAGCCCAAGAACCCGGCCGCAGCGACCAGGCGGAAAGAGGCCGCGGCGAAGGTGTCCAAGTTCCAGAGGCAGCCGAAGGCACCACCTATGGTGTCAACGTAAGTGTTTCTCTTACGCTTCCCCTTTTATGCCGATCTGGCCTAAAAAACTTTTTTGTCTTGCTTTCTTGTCTCAGGGCCCCGCCCACCCTCAACAAGTCGGCCACCGCCTCGGTCATCAGGTCAGCGGAGACTTCCACCACCTCCCGGCGAATCGATCCGGCCGCCGACCTCCGGGAGGCGCGGGGGCGAAACGCGCGGGAGGTGCGCAAGGAGCAGGAAGCCGCCCGCCTGGAGAAGGCGGAGGCTGACAAGGTGGAGGCGTGTGCGCTAAGGAAGCTGGCACAGGCAGAGGCTGACGCCGCGGTGAAGGAGTGGCTTGCGGAGGCCGCGCGCCGCCAGGAGCCGTTGCTCGTGACTCCCCTGAATTTCTCGCCACCTCCGCCAGAGTTTGTGGCGACGACTAGGGGAGCCGGTGATGAGCAGCCGGTCATGGAGAGGGAGGGCGGCGACGTCACCATGCCGGACATCATCGTGCATCCGTCACCGCCGACCGGCGGAGCGCAAGACCGGCAGCCGGCCGCCCCGCTGGTGCCACCAGCCGGGAACGAGGTGGTGACGGGCCCAACTCCTGAAGTCCGCACACCCGTGCGCTGTTGTCTTGCGAAGGCGGCCTCGGCACCGCGACCGCTGGAGGCCGGCGCCACGAGTTCGTCGGTCCGCGACGCCGAGGCGTCCAGCGCCGCGCCCGCCGGCTGGGTACGCGGAAGCGGGACAGGAGCCTTGAACCAGGCAGCCCTTGACGTCCAGGCCAAGCTCCGGGCTGAAGCCGACGCCCTTAAGCGGTGCAACGAGGCGTCCTGGATTCGCAAGCAGCCATCCGGGTATGCTTCTCACTCCTTTGTTTTTGATCCTTTTACTTCTTGCTGGGGGCGTGCCAGCGCACCCACTGGGTATAGTCCCCAAGTTTCGGGCTGTCTGCTGAGCAGGCGGTCCGGAACTTTAACTTGCGAGCATCAAACGCTAACTCCTTCTGACATCCCTATTGCAGGATTACCACAACCATCGCGTGACCACCTTCAGCTCCGGAGTCCGGGAGCTGGAGAAGCAGACCGCCAACTTGTCCGAGAGCCGGAGTAAGTTTTGGCTTCCTTTCTCCGCGGGGGCACGCTGGCGCACCCGCGGGCTGTAGTCCCCGAGATTCGGGCCGACTGTTGAGCAGTCGAGCCAGATCTTCCCAGTAACTGTATTTCTCTTGTTGATTGTTGATAACTTCTTTCTCTGCGGGGGCGCGATAGCACACCCACGGGCTGTAGTCCCCGAGATTCGGGCCGACTGCTGAGCAGTCGGGTCAGATCTCCCCGACAACTGCGTCCCTTCTCTATTGATTGATTGACGTCCTTTCTTCTTTTCCCTTTGCATAAGCCAATGCCGCCTTGCAGCAGCAGCTGGGCGAAGCCAACACCGTGCTGCGAAGTAAGGAGGCAGAGTGCAGCAAACTGGCCGAGGAGGGTGACCAACTGGTCACGCAGCTCACGAAGCAGACGGAGCGTCTCAAGACAGCTCAGAAGGAGGCGAAGACGAAGGAGACCGACCTCCTCGCTGAGTTCGAGATCGAGCACTCCGCCTGGGCCGACAAGGAGGCGTAGCTGACTGCCTGCTTCAGCAGCATTGAGGACTTGGTCGACGGTAGGCCTCTTCTTTTTTCTTTCTTTGAGTCGCCGGCCCCCATTCAGGCCGACTGCTGGCTTCTAACCTCTGGCTTCCTTGCCCTTCGTCCAAACAGACTTCTTCCCAGGCCACTCCGTCGCCGCTAACTAGGCCACTGAGGCTCATCATCAGGAGCGGAGAGCGGAAGGCGTGCAGATTGCCGTCGACGCTCCCCGAACCCTCAACGAGCAGCTCATCAGCATCCAGGCCCGCATTTGGCCGGCTCACCAGATGCTGTGCCGACTTCAACGCGTCGGGGCCCAGTCGATCTCTGCCCTCTGGCCAGGCATGTCGGCTCTGCGCACACCCAGTCGGACTGCCGACTTGCTGGAGGTGGCGGCCGGTCGCCTGGAGGCCTGGAAGGGCTCCTCGGCCCGGGCTGGAGTGCGTCGAGCTTTGGAATTCGTCAAGGCGTGGTACCATGGGCTAGATCTAGCCCGGCTGACCACGTTTCGGCTGGAGGCGCAGGAGGAGCTGGTGGCGGTCGAGGGCGACCTTGTCAAGCGAGCGGCAGCGATCGCCGACTACACCGACACCAGCGTCTTCATCCCAGAGGTGGTTGACGAGGGCGCCGAGGCGCCGCTGGAGTGGTTCGGGCTGAACCCGGAGGATAGCGAGGACTTGGCCGAGGTGATCAATTCCAGTAATGAAGGGGAGGAGGCGGAGGACGAGGAAAGCGAGGAGGACGTGCCGGAGGTTGGAGCAGATGGCCAGCCTCAACCTGACCATGCCTCGAGCAACGACCCACGCTCAAGTGCGCCGACTGCTGCTGGAGGCGGCCAGGCGGAGACTGACCAGCCGCCCGTTCCACTGACTAGCGCCGCCGACTCTACCATCCAGCCGTCCACTGCTCCGACCGGTGCCACTGACTCCGCCATCCAGTCGGAATCCTCTGCTGCCCCAACCGGCGCCGCCGACTCCACTGTCCAGCCGGAACCCTCTGCCGCTCCTTGGGCTATTGTCTTTTATTTTTCTGCTCATTAGTCTCGACAAACTTTGATTATATTTGCACTATTCCACCCGTGGGGTGTATATCAAACTTTGTTGAATGCTGGCCAATGGGCCTTTTGCTATGTAAATATCCTTTGTCGCAAATTATGCTTTGATTGCCGGCTTCTGACTTTTCTTGCTTTCTGCTCCTTGCTTTTTTCCTTTGCCGCCCTCCCTTGGCTATCCTCTTGCCAGCCAAACAGCCGCTCTGCGGACTGCGGCTGGGTTGAGTACTTAGCTATTTACGGGAGAGGCAAGTACTTAGCCGTTTGGAGTGTTGGCAAGGTAAGCAGAAGCCGGCCGAAAAGGCGGGATGCCGGCCCCAGCTGTATGCGCATTTTTCCTTAGCCATTTTTCATGTGGGCATTGCTTGCAACCCCTGCCCACCGTACAGTCGCTCTGTGAGCTGCGGCTTCTGATAGGAGAAGTTTTTTGGTGCTCACACACTATTTGTCCGACTGCAGGAAACGGCATATAGCAGAAGGCGGCAAGCCTCCGGGCCGACTGGTCGAACCCGGTGCCAGGTGGAATAATAAAACAACACATTCATAGGCATAACACTTATCATATAGATAAAAGAGGGTAGTCCCCGAGGGACCCGGAGTCTTTGTACTTAATACAAAAGGTAGCGTGATACATACTGCTTTTAACTGTAAAATCTTCGGAGGAGGTTTGTGTTCCATGGCCTCTCCGTCTCCTTGCCTGAGTCATCTCTTTTGCGTGCTCTGGGCTTCTGAGCAGTCGATCAGGTAGTAGGAACCGTTGCCCAGCACTTTGCTGACGATAAAAGGGCCTTCCCAAGGTGCCGAGAGCTTGTGTTGGCCGGCTATTCGCTGGATCAGCCGGAGCACAAGGTCTCCCTCTTGGAAGGATCTCGGCTTCACTTTGCGGTTGTAGTATTGGCGCAGACTCTACTGGTAGATGGCGGACCGGCTGAGTGCCAACAGTTGGCCCTCTTCCAGTAGATCGACACCGTCTTCTCGTGCCTCCTTGGCGTCCGCCTGGGTGTACATGGTGACTCGTGGGGAGTCAAATTCTATGTCCGTCGGGATGACGGCTTCAGCGTCGTAGACGGGGAAGAAGGGCATGAAGTCGGTCGACTTGTTTGGAGTTATGCACAGGCTCCAGAGGACGGCCGACAGCTCATCGAGCCAGCAGCCGGTCGAATGCTCTAGAGGCTTGACCAGTCGAGGCTTGATGCCGGACAAAATGAGGCTGTTTGCTCGCTCCACTTGGCCGTTTGACTACGGATGGGCAACAGACGCTAAGTCCAGTCGGATGCCCTGCATCACGCAGAAACGAGCCAAGGCTCCTTTGGCAAAGTTTGTGCCGTTGTCGGTGATGATGTTGTGTGGTATGCCGTACCGAGTGGTGATGTCGGCGATGAAAGTCACGGCAGTCGGCCCATTCAGCTTCTTGATTGGCTTTGCTTCTATCCACTTGGTGAACTTGTCCACGGTGACAAGCAAATGAGTCATGCCTCCGTGAGCCGTCTTGAATGGCCCTACCATGTCCAGCCCCCAAACGGCAAAGGGCCAGGAAATGGGAATTGTCTTGAGCACGGAAGCTGGCAAGTGTGGCTTCGAGCAGAACTTCTGGCACCCTTTACACTTCTGGACCAACTCTTTGGCGTCTTCTAGAGCAGTCGGCCAGAAGAAACCATGGCGGAAAGCTTTGGCAACAAGTGATCTTGAAGCCGCTGGTGACCACATTCGCCTTGGTGGATATCCTTGAGGATTTCTTGGCCTTGGTCCGGCTCCACGTAGCGCTGGTACACGCTAGTGACACTGCGCCGCACCAGTTCTTTGTTGATGATGGTGTATGCTGCTGCCCGCTGTTGCACTTGTCGGGCTAGGATCTCATCAGTCGCCAACTCTTTGTTCACCAGAAAGTTGAGGATGGGTTGAGCCCATGAAGGTGCTGCTATTTCTTCAACTGCCACAACTGCAACTTGTACAAGGGTGGTTGGGCCGGGAGGCGGTGGGTTGGAGTTGGCTGCCGCCTGTTGAGTTGAAGAAGTCCCCGGGCCGACTGCTGCAGTCCCCGGGCCGGGCTCTGAAGTCCCTGGACTGGGTGCGACGGCTGCATTCCCCGGGCCGCCTGCCGAAGTCCCCGCGCCGGCTTCTGGGCCCTCAAGTCGGATCCGACTGCGTCAGGAGGGGCCGGTATGAAGATGGAGTCGGACTCTGGTGACAGCTTGACAGACGGCTTAAGGAGGCGCTGTAGGGCGACGCCGGCTGGTATTGCTTGCCGGGTGGAGACGATCCGTGCCAGGGCATCTGCTTGCTCGTTGTCGTTTCTTGGTACATGGAGGAACTCGCACCCCTCAAAGTATCCGTTGAGTTGCTGCACGAGGAAGCGGTAGCTTGCCATATTTGCATCTTTGGCATCCCAGTCGCCTAACGACTGCTGGACCACCAAGTCGGAGTCACCATAACACAGGATCCAGTGAATGCCGAGTTCCTTGGCAAGCCGGAGCCCGTGTATGAGTGCCTCATATTCAGCTATGTTGTTGGAGGCGGCAAAGTGGATTTGCAGCACATATCTGAGCTTGTCACCCTTGGGAGAGGTAAGGATGATGCCGACTCCCAGACCGATGCGCATCTTTGAACCATCAAAGTGCATTCGCCAATGGGTAGAGTCTGGCGCTGGTGGCAGGTACTGGGTCTCGGTCCAGTCAACAAGGAAGTCGGACAGTGCTTGTGACTTGATGGCGGTGCGAGGCTGGTAGTAAATGGTGTAGGGGGGCAGATCAATGGACCATTTGGCCACTCGACCTGAGGCATCTCGGCTTCCAATGATCTCAGCAAGCAGAGCAGTGCAGACAACAGCAATTGGGTGCTCTTGAAAGTAAGGCTTCAGCTTCTTGGCGGCAAAGTGCATGTCATAACACATCTTCTGATAGTGGGGGTAGTTTTGCTTGGAGGCGGACAATACTTCACTCAAGTAATACACCGGCCTCTGGACCGGCAATGCTCTGCCCTCCTCGCGTTCCGCCACTATGACTGTGCTGATCACCCGACTGGTGGCGGTGATGTAGAGGAGCATGGGCTCTTTATCAGTCGGAGCCACCAGGATAGGCGGGGTGGTCAACATCTTCTTGAGCTGGAGAAAATCTTCGTCCGCCTTGTCGTTCCACTCAAAAAAAGTGGTCTTCTTCATGAGCTGGTACAGGGGAAGAGCCTTCTCGCCCAGCCGACTGATGAAACGGCTGATTGATGCCAGGCAACCAGTGAACTTCTGCACGTCTAGCAGTCGGGTGGGCACCTCCATCTTCTCAATGGCCTTGATCTTCACAAGGGTTACACTCTATGCCCCGCTCTGAGACCAGGAAGCCGAGAAGCTAGCCGGCTGGTACTCCGAAGACGCATTTCTCCAGGTTGAGCTTGATCTGAAATCGGCGTAGGTTCTCAAGTGTCTCCTTTAGGTCTTCCAGCAGCGTGCCACGCTTCTCCGTCTTCACCACCACATCATCCACATAAACGTGGGCGTTTCTGCCGAATTTCTTGAGGAGACACTTCTGCATGCAACGCTGAAACGTGGCACCGGCATTTCGCAAGCCGAACGTCATGGTCAGGTAGCAAAAGGCTCTGGATGGCATGATGAAGGCGGTCTTCAGCCTGTCGGTCGGGTTCAGCTTGATCTGGTGGTACCCTGAGTACGCATCCAGGAAACTCAACAGCTCGCATCCGGCTGTGGAGTCTATCACTTGGTCAATTCTTGGCAAGGCAAAGGGATCTTTGGGGCAAGCTTGTTGAGGCTGGTATAATCAATACACATGCGCCACTGCTTGTTCTTCTTTAGCACAAGAACTGGATTGGCCAACCATTCTGGGAAAAATACTTCCATGATAAAGCCGGCTGCTAGAAACCGGGCTATCTCTTCTCCGACAATTCTTCTCTTTTCTTCTGACAGGCGGTGCAAGGGCTGCCTGACCGGCTTGGCGTCAGGTTGGACATGTAACTTGTGCTCGGCAAAATCCGTCGGAACACCCGACATGTCTTTGGGAGACCATGCAAAGATGTCGCGATTCTCACGGAGGAAATAGACAAGCTCGCTTTCCTATTTGCTGTGAAGGTTTGCACCTATGACAGCGTGCCTCTCCGGGTGCTCCGGATCCAAGAGTATCTTCTTTGTTTCCTTCGCCGGCTTGAACGAGCCCTCAACTTCCGACTCCTTGGGGATGGGTGACATTTCGGCTTCTTGCCTGCCATCGCCACAACCCGGTCAAGGAGCCGCTTCTCAGCTGCAATCACAAGGGACTCAGCCAGCCGGCTGCTGTCTGCCGCACAGGTGGACGACTTCTTGTAGTCTCCGACTATGGTCAGGATTCCCTTGGTAGTCAGCATCTTCATCTTGAGGTAAGCATAGTGGGGGACTGCCATGAACTTGGCCAGAGCAGGCCGGCCAAGTAGCGCATGGTAGGGGCTCTCAAGGTCCACCACTTCAAACCAAACTGGCTCTCGGCGGAAGTGATTCTTGTCTCCAAAGAGAACATCAACCTGGGTCTTGCCGATTGGTGAGCAGGAAAGGCCAGGGACTATGCCATGGAATACAGTCTGACTGGGGTGAAGCTGCTTCTGCTTGATTCCCAATTTCTCCATTGTGTCACGGTACAGATGCTGCTGCCGCCATCTATCAGGACTCTGGAGAAACGAGCTGCCCGCCTCTCTGTTGTGAAGGTGGCATCTAAGACCAGGGCATAAGAGCCAAGGGAGGGCATCACCTTTGGGTGGTCAGCCCTGCTCCAACTAATGGGCTTCTCGGACCAATGCATGAACTCTGGAGTATTTGATGCCACTGCTTGTACTTCTTGTTGTTGCTGCCGTCTGCTGCGTCTGTCATCGGCCACACTGGTGAACACAACGTAGGCTCTGTGCTCCTCTGGATACTCATCTTGTATGGAGCCGACTGGCCGGGCCGCCGGCTGCTGGGGCCGAGGAGGCGGCGGGCCGGCAGGCGTAGGAGGTAGGAGTCCATCTCCCTTGGCGATTCTGGTGAGCCACTGGCACTTCCGAGTGGTGTGGTTGGACGGCTTCGCACCACTATGGAACTTGCAGGGTGCATCAAGAGTCTGCTCGTATGAGAAGGCGGGCAACCAATTGGGCTTGCCGCCCTTCTTACGCTTGGGAGGAGGCTGCCCTTCCGGCTGCTGGTCTTCGACTGTCGCCACCTGCCGGCTGGTGGAAGTCGGCTGCATGGCCTTGCACTTGTTGTCGCTTGGTTGCTGTCGCCGACTGGTGTCACCAGCCGGAGTCCGAGGAGCCTGAGGAGCTACCTTGTCGGATGCATCAACTAGGATCTCCGCCTTCATGGAGGAATCGGCCGTGGCGTGCTTGTAAGCGATGATCAACAGTTTGTCGAGAGTCGCAGGCTCGTCGCAGAGAAGTCGGTGCTTGAGGAGGGTGCCCTCTCGGCACCCGGCGGTGAAGTACTCAATGGCTTACACCTCGTGCACGCCTTCGCAGGAATTGCACAGATCAGCCCAGCTCGTGAGATAGTCGCGAGTCGATTCACTGGGCCCTTGGACGCACAAGGAGAGCTTATGGGGCTTGGGAGGCCGCTTGTACGTGCTGGTGAAGTTGCGGATGAAGGCTTCAGTGAAATCGACCCAGTTGTTGATGTTGCGGGGCTTCAGGCTGTTAAGCCACGTCCGGGCTGTGCCCTGGAGCACGAGTGGGACGTACTTCACAGCAACGGGCTTGTTGCCGTTTGCTATGCTGACGATCGTGGAGTAGTCGACCAGCCAGTCCTCCGGCTTCACGGAGCCGGTGTACTTGGGCGTATCTCTTGGGAGCGTGAACCCTTTAGGGAAGGGCTCATCTCAGATTCGTGGGCCGAAACAGGACGGGCCCAATGCGTCTTCTTCTTCTAGCGCTAGGGATTGGTTAAGGCGGTCGATCCGATGGCGGGCATCATTCTCTCCGACTCCTTCTCAGCGACCAAGGCGGTCGCCGAGTGTCGGGTGCGTGACAGGCGGCGGAGTGGGGTGCCTTTCTCCGCGAGGCGGAGGGGGAGGTGGGTCACCTCGCTGCTCCACTGCTCGAGGGCGGCCATCTGCGTCACGCTCAATGGAGAGGTGAGTCCGACTGTAGCTGGCAGCCAGCTCATTGCCTCTTCTTCCACAGGCGCCACCAGTCGGCGTCCAGGATGTCGCGCCGTGATCCTGGCGAAGGGGCGGTTCGTCGTTCCGCCGGACGGGCACTTCGGCGCGGCAGCCGACTTCGTGCTGCTCGGCGGCCGTGTCAAGGAGCTGCTGGACTCGCTTCGTCATGTGGCGACACTCGTCGCCCTCGTACTTGTCCAGCTCATCCGTCACCGCCTGGGCAGCCCGGATGTTCTCCGCAGGCGTGGTGTAGATGGGACGATCCGTCCCGAACATGCTGGCGATGGTCGCGCCACACTGCCAGATCGAGCCGATGCGGCTAGGCCCCTCAGGAGCCGGCGTGCCGCCGACAGCTCGGTCCATCTCGCGCCGGTAGGCTTCCGAGAGGCGTCGCATGCTGGCTAGTCGGTTGGCGCTTTCGACGAGCTGGACGTGGCGTGCTTCCAGCGTCTCAGCATCTACGTCTTCCGGGATGGGCGCTGACAAGTCTCGCAGCACCGCATCGAGTGGGTCTCGGACGCCTCTGTTTGAGTGCTCACCACTGTTGATGACAAGCACCTCCGTGACGGTGCTTTCGCCGTTGTGCTCGCGAGGAGGCGGCTCGTCGTAGACCACCACGTTGGTGGGGAACGCGTCAAGCGACACCGTGTCGAAATCGATGATCATCGGGTCGGTCGAGCCAACAGACTCCAAGTCCACGGCAGGCTCGCTGGTAACGTGAAGCTGGTCGAGGAGGCTGACGAGGCGGCTCTCGGGGCAGTCGGTGCCTGCGTCGGAGGCAGGCTCGTCGGAGCGGCGGATCTCGCCAACAAGGTCGGCGAGGCAGCTCATCGCGCAGGCGATCTCTGCGCCATGCAGCGCGTCGAGGCTGACGCCGTCGGGCGTGTCGGGCTGGCTGCGCTCGCCAGGAAGGAACAAGGTTCCCGTCCAGAACAGGTCTCCGGACGACGGTGCGCCTCGCCCCATGGTGGGCGCCAAATGTCGGGGGTTGGGTGCGACATATGCCAAAGGATGGCTTATCATGGTGGGAGCGAGTAGAACGTCGTCGGTGCCTGGAAGCGGGATGAGGCATAGACACGAACGCCGGCGCACTTTACCCAGGTTTGGTGCTCTCCTAGGAGATAACACCCCTAGTCCTGCTCTGCGGGGTCTCCGCATGATCACTAAGGCACTAGTGAATACAATGGTGCTCCTTGAGCTGTATGCTAGAGGCAGAAGGAGGCAGGGCTAGCTCTCTTCTTCCTCTAGGGTGGGAGCTAGTTCTAATAGGTTGGGAACCCTTTGCATGGGTGCCCTGGGGGGTTTATATAGGCCTACCCCCCAGGGGTACAATGGTAATCTAGCCGGGTGCTGGACCCGGCTGTCAGTGTCTCTGGTCACCGTCTTCTCCGCCGGCAGCTGGGGCCCGCCGCCTGGTGGGCCCCGTCGACTGGTCTGGTACGGAGCTGATAGGCCATCCCCGTCGCTGGCGGGTCTGGTTGGTGGCTGATCACTATAGCCGTGCTGCTAATGACGTAGGCTTGGTCAGTGGAGTGTGGCTACAGTCCCGTCGCCTGGTGGGAGATCACTGTTGCCACACCACGTCTTATCTGGTTAATGGTTCACGGGCCCCGAGGGAGGAACTGGTCGCCTGCTGGAAGCCGGCCTCCCTCAGGTCCGGCTGGTCCGGCCTCCGTCGTCTTCCGGGCTCTCACTGCCTAGTAGGGCCCGCCGCCCGCGGGCTGTACCGACAAGCCGTCGTGGGAACAGGGCTCCGCCTGTCAGGAATGACGTCAACGGGGAAGTGGCAATAGTACCGCATCGTGCGAAGATCTCCGCCTATACGGGGCACTGTAGCCATGCCAAGCCCAGGATTCGAGGGTGAGGGGCTACACTGTAGCCTCACCCACTCTTGTCCTCTTGATGAGGGGCGCAGACTCTGAGGGCGCTGGGTGGCCGCCTGCTAGAAGCCGGCCTCTTCGGAGGCCGTCTGCTAGGAGTCGGCCTGTCTTGGTGTCGTCTGCTGGCGCACAGCCGTCTTCGGACAGCCGGCCGTTGAGCCAGCCGGCCACCGGAAGACGGCGCTTTATTCTGAAGTCTTGTGGGGCGGAGCCGGCCCAAAATCTTGAAAGGCTCAGGGACTCGGGTGAGGCTACCCGTGGCCCATTACTCCGACAGGTCCCGTCTGCACGGGGTGCTACAACCGTAGCTCCCTGTGTAGCGCGTGGGCACGGGGTCTCGGAGGCCCGTGCGCACGGGTTCTCCTGGGACTTCCAGTCTTGCTGCCTTTGGCCTCCTTCTTCCTCCTTGGCGACTTGGGGTGCTTCCCCTCCTCCTTGGTGGTGCTCCTTAGCTGCTTGTGAGTGTCCTTCTTCGTACCTAATGATAGATAGAGCATTTTGGTGAGGTAGCAACCAAGTTTCACTTGTATCCACATGCATGTCAAGTAGGAAGGAGTTCACCTCGATTTCCATTGCACGTGCTTGAGCTCTTGTCATGGGCCCACATGGTGCTTGATGTGTTGGTGTAGAGTCCATGAGGATGATGGAAGGATGCTCCGCATCAGTGGCCAATGGCCGGAACATTGCGCCAAAAATAGCGTTCAAGAGGATCAATCGAAACAAGATCAAGATGACAGAATGAAGATTTGATCGTTTCATGTAATGCAACGTCATCTATCACTTCACAATGCATATGATCTTTTAATAGCGTCTTGCAACCTACGTGCCCGAACCCCCTTATATTCCAAAACAGGCATCACATCTAAAGAATTCGATTGCGAATGCAAACTCCCCGGGAGCTCATAGCTTTTGCCACATGCCTCACTTTCAACCGCGCGGGGAGAGGGAGAGGTAGCAGCCATAACTGCTAGCCTGGCCTCCACCGGCGCAACTATGGGTGGCACAAAACCCCCAAATTCCACAACCATCGCTGCCACTTTGGCCGCCGGCCTCTGTTAAGGCCGCCTGCACCATTTCCTTAGCATGAATGAGGGAGATAGGCTCGCTAGAAGAACTCCCACCCGTGGAAACAAGACCACAATCACCCAAAAATTTCAAGCAAACGATCATCGGAAAAGGCGTTAAGGATGATGTAGCGGAGGATGGGGTTACTTGGCATTTTCAGAGGGAGTATTTTATTAGTTAAAATCATGATCAAAATATGACCTGCGTGATTGGAGAAAAATCATTGAGATGCTGCTGGCCTAAATTTTCCATAAGAAAAATCAAAGTCAAAGCTAGACAGCTAGTTCAGCTGTCGATCAGTCAGCAATCTCGGCCACTGCTCTTCTCAGTTTCTCACTGTGCCGCAGGTACTCGTGCCCTCAAAATAAAGCCACACGCTTCCACACGGTCGCCGCTCCCCGCCGCCGCCGCTGTTGGAATATTAGGCAAGTTCATGATTAATTCCAGTAAATAATTCATGACTAGAAGAAATACTAGCATGCAATAATCTAGCAAACTAGAAGAACAGCAAGACATGCATAACAGCAGCAAGCACGTAACAATAGCTGTAGAAGCAGACATGAACAAAGGATGTTGGACGTACTGATCGTTAGCTATTATGGGTGCGACAGTGTTGATGACGATGTTGGCGACGATCTGCTGCTGACGGCGATGAATACGACGATGAGTAGCACCGCCCGACTTGGACGGAAGACGACCCGTGATGACAAATTTGAGCAGTCGCGCACAGCGCTTCCCAAAAACCTAATTCGTCCTCTCCCGGTGCAGGATCGCAAAGACGAACGGTTCCGGAGACCTGCTCTCCCACACGCCGATGCACGCCGGCGTTTGGGATGGAGTAGACTACGATGGCGGCGCAAGTTGTGAGATGAGGCAAAACCCTAGGTGTTTTTCGGTGTGTCTCTGGCCGCAGCCGGTAGCTGTATATATATTAGGACCAGAGGCGGTATTGTGTCGCGACCACAATCCCAAACCGACTCGGTTTCTAATTCGTATACTTACCGGACAAGAAATCAAAAACTTGTCTGCCAAGACATAAAAAATAAAACGGCAAAAGGAAGCTGCGCTCCTGCAAGGAGACGGACCGGATTTCGGCAGACCATTCACGCGCATGTCGCATGTACGCGCCGCCTCGCCCCGCCCCGCCCCGGCCCGGCCTGGCCCGGCCCGGCCAGGCCAGGCCAGGCAAGGCGAGCGAGCGCGCGTGTGTGGTTTTCCCTTTCTCTTCTCACACACCACTTAGAGTGGTAGAGAGAACCCACTATATAAAGAGGTCCAACTCTTCTTCAACTTCCAAGGTGGGACTAAACTTAGCACCACCACTTGCCATTTTACACATGGGCTTTGAGATTTCAGAATTGCTATGGGCCTAGCCCATTAATTCTAACAATCCCCCACCAGATCTCAAATACCCATTTAGAGATTTGCCTTCTCTCACCACTTGTTTAATATACCAGTGTTTCAGCAGAGACTGTTAAGTTGAACTTCTGCCTAGAACTTTAAGCTACATCCATTCACAACTTGACAATGGACTATGCCTTGAATTGCTAGTTTTGTGTGAACAGGTTTCACTCAAAGTCTTAACCAGTACCTGACCGCCAGTAGACTACCCCGCGGTTTGGAGCTTATACGTCATACTCCCTGGTCTCTTCGTGAGTTTACTAGAGATCACCCAAATCTCATAGACTGCGACGTTTACAGTCAGAACTCATATAGGTGTGTTCTTTCAAGACTGCTCTGTAGGACAGTATCTTTGCTAATTATAGCCAATAGAACCACATTAAGGCATGTTGCTGACCTGCCTTACAGATCTGAGCCTTACAGCTCTGAGAGTTTTGCATCTTCACTTGGAGACGATCATAAGTTATTACTCTCCTCAGTTAACCAATAGCTTGTTCTTCCCAGATCCTAATTCACGGGATCTCCGATCACAAAGGTTGGGTTACTACTATGGTGTAACATCTATGGGTCTCATACCCATCTCCCTCGATGCAATATCTATCACATTTCGTGATAGTCCCTTTGTAAAGGGATCTGCCAGGTTTTTGTCTGTTTGTATATACGTAACAGTTATTACTCCGGAGTTTCTCAACTTCCTGACAGACTTCAAACGTCTTTTCACGTGTCTTGATGACTTTGCATTATCTTTAGAATTGTTCACTTTAGCGATAACCGTTTGGTTATCACAATTCATAAGAATAGCCGGTACAGGTTTTTCAACAACCGGCAAGTCCATCAAGAGCTCACGCAGCCATTCTGCCTCAATAGTAGCTGTGTCCAAAGCAGTTAATTCTGCTTCCATAGTTGACCTCGTCAATATGGTTTGCTTACAAGACCTCCATGACACTGCGCCACCACCATGAGTAAATACATACCCACTTGTTGCGTAAAGTACATCAACATTGGAGATCCAATTTGAATCACTATATCCTTCTAGCACAGCAGGGTGCCCTGAATAAGTAATTCCGTAACTCATAGTACCTCTCAGATAGCGCAAGACCCTTTCTAGTGCATGCCAATGATCATCACCCGGGTTGGACATGAACCTACTCAGTTTGCTCACAGCAAAAGAGATATCTGGTCTTGTAGCGCTAGCTAAGTACATGAGTGAACCGACAATTTGAGAGTATCTTAATTGATCTCTCGTTTCTTTCTTGTTCTTTCTGAGTGTCACGCTGGGATCATAAGGTGTTGGAGAAGGCTTGCTATCCATAAAACCGAATCGGTTCAAGACCTTCTCAACATAGTGAGATTGCGTTAATGTAATCCCACTCTCATCCTTAATAAGTTTGATGTTTAGAATTACATCAGCTTCTCCCAGATCTTTCATGTCAAAACTTTTTGATAGAAAAGACTTGACCTCATTAATTGCATTAATGTTTGTACCAAAGATTAGTATGTCGTCCACATACAAACATAATATGACACTATTGCCCCCACCATGGCGATAGTAAACACACCTATCAGCCTCGTTAATGACAAATCCTGCAGAAGTCAAAGTTCTTTCAAACTTCTCATGCCATTGCTTAGGTGCCTGTTTCAGACCATACAAAGATTTTAACAACTTGCACACCTTTCTCTCTTCACCCTTTACCACAAACTCGTCAGGCTGATCCATATAGATCTCCTCTTCCAACTCTCCATTGAGAAAAGCTGTCTTTACATCCATTTGATGAATGATAAGACCATAAGAGGCAGCCAAGGAAAGTAACACTCGAATGGTGGTCATTCTAGCAACGGGTGAATAGGTGTCAAAGTAATCTTCACCTTCTTTCTGAGTGTAGCCCTTGGCCACTAGCCGCGCCTTGTACTTATCAATAGTACCATCAGGCTTTAGCTTCTTTTTGAACACCCATTTACAGCCCACAGGTTTACAACCATATGGTCTATCAGTTAGTTCCCAAGTTCCATTATAAAGAATTGAGTCCATCTCATTATGAACAGCTTCTTTCCAATCATCTACATCCGGAGATGCATATGCTTCTGCAATCGTCTTGGGTGTGTCGTCCACAAGGTATACAATGAAATCATCACCAAAGGACTTTGCAATCCTTTATCTCTTGTTCCTTCTAGGAACTTCATTGTTATCCTTCTCAAGGACTTCCTCATGTGATTGTTCGAAATATTCATCAGTTGTACTAGATTCAGGAATTATCTCAGAAGAAAATCTAGCAATGCTATGCATATCTTTCATAGGAAATATGTTCTCAAAAAATGTTGCGTCATGAGATTCCATTATAGTATCAACATGCATATCAGGTACTTCAGATTTTACCACTAAAAACCTATAAGCAATGCTCCGTTGAGCATATCCTAGAAAGACACAATCCACTGTCTTTGGTCCAAGTTTGCGTTTCTTAGGAATAGGAATATTGACCTTTGCCAAACATCCCCAAGTGCGCAAATAAGAAAGTGATGGTTTTCTCCCAACCCACTCCTCATAAGGGGTTTTCTCTTTATTATTGTTGGGAACTCTATTCAGGACATGACATGAAGTCAATAGAGCCTCCCCCCACCATGCCTTAGATAAACCCGCAGTGTCTAACATGGCATTCACCAAGTCAGTCAATGTGCGGTTTTTCCTCTCGGCCACTCCATTTGATTGAGGTGAATAGGGAGGCGTCCTCTCATGAATAATACCATGTTCCTCACAAAATTCATCAAAAACTTTTGGAAAATACTCTCCACCACGATCGGACCTAAGACGCTTGATATTTCTCTCTAGTTGATTTTCAACTTCAGCTTTATAGATTTTAAAGTAGTCTAATGCTTCATCTTTAGTTTGCAACAAATAAACATAGCAAAATCTAGTCGCATCATCAATCAAAGTCATGAAATATCTCTTTCCATCTTTTGTCAACACACCATTCATCTCACAAAGATCAGAATGTATGAGTTCTAGAGGTGCCAAGTTTCTCTCCTCGGCAGCCTTATGAGGCTTTCGAGGTTGCTTAGATTGCACACAACTATGGCACTTAGAACCTTTGGCAACTGTGAAGTTCGGAATTAAACTCATGCTGGATAGCCGAGACATTAAACCAAAATTAATATGACATAAACGAGAGTGCCAAATACTTGCATCATCATTAACACTAGCACAAATTTGGTTTATTGACTTATTGCAAAAATCTGAAAGAGAAAAGCGGAACAAGTCTCCGCACTCATAGCCTTTTCCTATAAATTGTCCAAATCTTGACACGATTACTTTATTGGACTCTAAAACTACCTTAAAACCATCTCAACATAGAAGGGAGCCGCTAACTAGATTCTTGTTCATAGTAGGGACATGCTGCACGTTCCTTAGTTGCACGATCTTTCCCGAAGTAAACTTCAGATCCACCGTGCCAATGCCACGAACAGAAGCATGTGACCCATTCCCCATTAGGACGGAAGAATCCCTTGCGACCTGATAAGAAGTAAACAGGGAGATGTCAGCACACACATGAACGCTAGCACCCGAATCAATCCACCATGAAGATGATTGAAATACTGAAAGCACAATAGGTAAATTACCATACCCATCAGTATTGCTAGCGGTCACCATGTTGACAGTCTTGGAGCTTGTTTTCCCTCTGCGGTCTGCACGTTCAGGGCATTCCTTAGAAAAATGTCCAGGCTTCCCACAGGCGTAGCACTCTAGCTCAGCCTTGTTGAACTTCTTCTTCTTGAAGGTAGTAGTCTTGGTAGGCTTGTTGGAAACAGGTTTGTTCTTCCCTTTGTTCTTGTTCTGTGGGTACCTCTGCACCATGTTAGCAGTAGGCTGAACCTCACCTCTTTTTTCAGTGGTATCTTTAGCCCGAGCTTTTTCTTCAACATCAAGAGATGCAATCAGATTTTCAATTGATATCTCCTGTCTCTTATGCTTCAGAGTTGTGGCGAAATTCCTCCATGAAGGAGGCAACTTTGCAATCATGCACCCAGCCACGAATTTGTCGGGTAGAACACATTTAAGGAGTTCAAGTTCCTTCACAATGCACTGTATCTCATGAGCTTGTTCAACCACAGAACGGTTATTCACCATCTTGTAGTCATGAAAACTCTCCATGATGTACAGTTCACTGCCTGCATCTATTGCACCGAATTTTGCATTCAGTGCATCCCACAGAATTTTTCCGTCGTTTATGTGCATGTACACATCACATAGACGGACAGCAAGAACACTCAGAATGCATCTCATAAACATAGTATTGGCTTCCTGGAATTTTCTCCGATCTTCGTCGGTCATTCCCTCTGGAGCACCAACACTAGCGTGGAAAATTTTCAGAGCAGTAAGCCAGAGCGTGGTCTTCACCTGCCACCTCTTAAAGTGCACACCGGTAAACTTATCCGGCCTCAGTGCATCAGCGAATCCAGCCATAGTTAACTCAGGAAATTGCCTATAATTAGGTTTTTGGATTGTTGGAATATTAGGCAAGTTCATGATTAATTCCAGTAAATAATTCATGACTAGAAGAAATACTAGCATGCAATAATCTAGCAAACTAGAAGAACAACAAGACATGCATAACAGCAGCAAGCACGTAACAATAGCTGTAGAAGCAGACATGAACAAAGGATGTTGGACGTACTGATCGTTAGCTATTATGGGTGCGACAGTGTTGATGACGATGTTGGCGACGATCTGCTGCTGACGGCGATGAATACGACGATGAGTAGCACCGCCCGACTTGGACGGAAGACGACCCGTGATGACGAATTTGAGCAGTCGCGCACAGTGCTTCCCAAAAACCTAATTCATCCTCTCCCGGTGCAGGATCGCAAAGACGAACGGTTCCGGAGACCTGCTCTCCCACGCGCCGATGCACGCTGGCGTTTGGGATGGAGTAGACTACGATGGCGGCGCAAGTTGTGAGATGAGGCAAAACCCTAGGTGTTTTTCGGTGTGTCTCTGGCCGCAGCCGGTAGCTGTATATATATTAGGACCAGAGGCGGTATTGTGTCGCGACCACAATCCCAAACCGACTCGGTTTCTAATTCGTATACTTACCGGACAAGAAATCAAAAACTTGTCTGTCAAGACATAAAAAATAAAACGGCAAAAGGAAGCCGCGCTCCTGCAAGGAGACGGAGCGGATTTCGGCGGACCATTCACGCGCATGTCGCATGTACGGCCCGGCCCGGCCGAGCGAGCGAGCGCGCGCGTGTGGTTTTCCCTTTCTCTTCTCACACACCACTTAGAGTGGTAGAGAGAACCCACTATATAAAGAGGTCCAACTCTTCTTCAACTTCTAAGATGGGACTAAACTTAGCACCACCACTTGCCATTTTACACATGGGCTTTGAGATTTCAGAATTGCTATGGGCCTAGCCCATTAATTCTAACAGCCGCCGGCACCACCACGACCTCTGCGCCCATCGCAGAAACGGGCGGCTCCCGCTCTCGGCTCCAGTGGGGTCTCTCGCGGTCGCCGCTGCGGATTTGTTGATCTCGCCGGCGGCGGTGCTCGCCTGACTTCCATCGAATAGGTATGGACTGTGAGCTACCCTGCTCTACTTGTCAGCTTCTGCAGTGAAATTTGTTGGTGTTTTAGAAGCATTAGTGTGGTGGCACCGCGGTGTAGTAAGTGGTGTGTTTCTTCACATGGATCTTGCTGGATAAAACCAATTGTGTACCCGCTAATCTGCTACCATCGTACTGTCATAGTTGAC
Organism: Triticum dicoccoides; assembly: GCF_002162155.2. NCBI lineage: Eukaryota > Viridiplantae > Streptophyta > Magnoliopsida > Poales > Poaceae > Triticum > Triticum dicoccoides. The sequence continues at coordinate 132,157,995 of NC_041389.1, forward strand.
ACCATAGATCTTACTGAAATTAAGGTGACAACAATAATAAAAGCAACTGTTTACCTGCTAGCCTGCTTCTTCACAGGGAGATTTTGCATAATAAAAGCAATCTTTATTAACCAGTTATCATAGTTGACATGTTCATGATGCATACTACTTGGTACGGGTATGTTTGCTTTGAAAAATTTGACAAGTTCTGCATTTCACTGTTCTTTAACCCTCTGATGACTATATCGCTAGTCGCTACTATCTACGCAGACCAATTAGTTTACTCTTGATGATCAAGAAAGCACAATTTTTGCCCTACTATGTACAGTCAAAAAAAAAGCACAACTTATGTATATGCAGACACGAACTGATCCTTATTTGCTAGCGGGCTACAACTAAATACTGGCTGAACCGCAATATCTGCCGAACGTTCGCTGGGAGCGGTTGGCATTTGTGAACATTTTAGATGGCAAGTTTAGTTGTATGGGGTTGGCGGTTTAGTGTGTCCCAAAATTGGGGGCTCTACAATTTGTTGTATTGTGCATGAATTGATGCTTTCAAAAGGCATAAAGTAACTTCCATGAATCATGCGACTCGATTCCTAAATCTAGTTCTAGTAGACTTAATCAGTTAGCGTAGCAACTCAAAGGTATTTTAACCCATAATTCTAGATCTTATATTCTAGCAATGGTTCGACTGAATCTGGTACAATTGGATAAATAGCATGATTATCATTTATTCATGTGTCTATGTACCAAGAGTTCATGTCTACTTCTTTAGTACAGTTATTATGTCATTTGCAGAGTGACTGAATTCTGATAGAAATTGCAAGTTTGCATGTGCATCCTGAATTGACTGTGACATTGAGTGGTTTTTCCTTTTTACTAAATTGTGAAATTAGGTTTATGTACTTTTCTAGCATTCTTGTGTATTTAGGTTGGCAATTGGCGCTTATGAAGTTACGATTGTAGTTATGGTTGTCATTCAGTATGATACCTACAGACCTACCTCTCTGATGATACATACATATATCAGCAGGTGTTTGCTAATCGTGCTGAAGCTTGTGGCCATTTTCTGCAAAACTGGGCATCTTGGTAGCTACACTCATAAGCGTCCAACAGATGGTGAGCGCCTTGGCAGGGGTGATGACCTCTGTCATCGGCAAGCTCACCACCCTGCTTGGGGAGGAGTACGCAAAGCTGAAAGGTGTGCACAGGGAGGTGGAGTTCATGAAAGATGAGCTGAGCAGCATGAACGCGCTCCTTCAGAGGCTGGCAGAGGTGGACCGTGATCTTGATGTGCAGACAAAGGAATGGAGGGACCAAGTCCGGGAGATGTCTTATGATATTGAGGATTGCATAGACGACTTTATGAAAAGCCTTGGCCAAACTGACATTGCTAAGAGAGCAGGGCTTGTCCAAAATGTGATCCAGCAGCTCAAGGCACTGAGGGGGCGCCATCAAATATCCAGCCAAATCCAGGGGCTCAAGGCACGTGTTGAAGATGCAAGCAAGCGACGTATGAGGTATAAGCTCGATGAGCGCACCTTTGAGCATCGCATCTCAAGGGCCATTGACCCTCGTCTTCCTTCGCTCTATGCTGAGCCAGACGGGCTCGTCGGTATTGACAAGCCAAGAGACGAGCTCATCAAGTGCCTAATGGAGGGGGTGCAGCTTGGGTGGCATGGTTGCAGGTGGTTGGCCGACCGGGGATGCAGCGGTAGGGTGGAGCACCGGGGTTCATCACTTACCTGTCCGTACACGGGTCGACGGTGGCGGCGTCCGCGGATGTCGTGTTCCTCCCTGTAGGCTCCGTCGTGGTGCTCTCACTCCTCCCGTCGTGTTCCGGGTGAAAACCTGATCTTTGGATCGGACGATGGCGACGGTCTGTGGTCGTGCCCTTCTTGGAGGCATCGTCTTGGAACCCTCGGTCCGGCGTGGTCCGTTGCACTTCTTCCCGGACGATCTCTCATCTTGTGGTAGTCGTTGAAGTTGTGTGTCGGTGCCCGGCATTCTTGTTTCTTGCCTTGGGTTGTGTGGCGTGCGTTTGTATCGGTTCTTGGATGTAAGTGTTGGTGCTTTATTTATAAAGCGGGGGGAAACCCTTTTTCGGTAATGGAGGGGGTGGGTGCATTGGTGCAGCAGCAAAAGGTGATATCAATTGTGGGTTCTGGGGGCCTCGGTAAAACTACACTTGCGAATGAGGTGTACCGTAAACTGGAAGGCCAGTTCCAGTGTCGAGCTTTTGTTTCTTTGTCGCAGCAGCCTGATGTGAAGAAGATCCTAAGAAGTATACTCTCTCAAGTCAGCCAGCAGGAGTACGCTAACATAGATGTCTGGGATGAGGAAAAGCTCATCTATGCAATCCGAGAATTTCTAAAGAACAAAAGGTACTCATAAATTTTGGATGGATCCCATCATACTTGGATCAATGTCCACATCTATTCAGTTGCTTAAACACTTGTTTGATTTGCTGGGTGTACATATATAACACATTCTATTAGTTTCTACTGTTTTTCAATTTAAATTAAATATAGAACAGAAAAATGTTTTTCTGCTTGTAGAGAAAGGCAGATATACTGAGCAGGCGACCATATTTCATTCTGTTTATGATTACTCTGGTTTTGGTTTCAGGGGGATTTAGGAACTTCGCATTTTCACTTGTTTCTACGGTAGAACTTTAGGGGATAATTATCATTAGTGACATATAAAATAGAAGTGATCCAGTACCCAATTAACTGATAATTGTACAATCCTGGTTCGACTCGCAAAAAAAAAAAGATTCCTGAAGCTCACGTTCTTTGTGTAGCACAGAAGCATTTTTCCTTACTTAGTTACTGCATCCTCCTCTGTTTCACTATATCCATGCCCAGCCTTGGGAAACTCCATTTCAATATATATGTTCATTGAGGAAATAAAGGGTGCAGCTACTGCAATGGTCTCACTTTATAGTTTATATACTCCTATTTAATTGCTCTGGAAATTATCCTACAAGCTTTATCATTTGGCATTCAGGAGGTGTGCCATTTTTATGTTGTTAACACTTCTTCATTTATAATAGCTTTTATGGAGTAGGCATTTAAATTTTCCTATTGTAGGTATTTTGTCATCATTGATGATATTTGGAGTAATCAAGCATGGAAGATTATCAAGTGTGCTTTGTTTCCAAATGATGTTGGGAGCAAAATAATGACAACAACTCGCAGTATTACTATAGCCAAGTCATGTTGCTCTCCTCAGCATGATCATGTCTATGAAATAATGCCTCTTACTGAAGCCAACTCTAAGAGTTTATTTTTGAAACGTATATTTGGCTCGGGAGATATGTGCCCTCCTAAGTTGGAAGAAGTCTCCTCAGAGATATTGAAGAAATGTGGTGGTTCACCCTTGGCGATTATTACAGTGGCTAGCTTGCTGGCTAATAAAGCTAGTACAAATGAAGAATGGGAGAGGGTATATAACTCAATCGGTTCGACACTGGAAAAAGATCCCGGTGTAGAAGAGATGAGAAAAATATTATCCCTCAGCTATGATGATCTTCCCCATCATTTAAAGACATGTTTACTATACCTGAGTATATTTCCAGAAGACTGTGAGATTAAGAGGGATCAATTGATAAGGAGGTGGATTGCTGAAGGATTTATTAATACGGAGGGTGGACAAGATTTGGAGGAGATAGGAGATGGGTATTTCAGTGACCTTATCAATAGAAGTATGGTTCAGCCAGTGAGAATTCAATATGATGGTCGAGTTTATTCATGCCGAGTCCATGATATGATTCTTGATCTTCTTATATCCAAGTCAATTGAAGAAAATTTTGTTACCTTCTTTGGTGGCCAAAATCAGGAATTAGTGCTACAACATAAGATTCGTAGACTATCTCTGAACTGTTATTCCCAAGAGCACATCGCAGTTCCATCAACAGCGATCATTTCTCATTGCCGGTCTCTCAGTGTATTTGGGTATGCTGAACAGATGCCTCCTCTTTCGAAGTTTAGAGTTCTGCGAGTACTTGATATAGAAAATGGTGAGGACATGGAAAGCAGTTTTATTGAACATGTAAGGACTCTTTGTCAGTTGAAGTATTTGCGGCTCGATGTCAGAAGCATTTCTGCATTCCCAGAGCAATTAGGAGAACTACAGCATTTGCAGACTCTGGATATAAGATGGACAAAGATACGAAAATTGCCCAAAAGCATTGTTCAACTGCAAAATATGACATGTTTGCATGTCAATAATCTTGAATTACCTGAAGGAATTGGGAATCTGCATGCTCTTCAGGAGCTAAGAGAGATCAAAGTCAAGTGGGACAGTTTGGCATCTTCTTTGCTGGAATTGGGCAGCCTGACTAAATTGAGGATTCTTGGGCTGCGCTGGTGCATCATCGATACACACGGTAACAAAGAAATTTTTGTGGAGAACGTGGTCTCATCGCTCTGTAAACTGGGTAGACTCAACCTTCGGTCTCTATGCATTAAGAGTGACTATGGTTATTCCATTCCTCTAAAAGAAATGTATGGTTATTCCATAGAATTCTTGCTGGATTCTTGGTTCCCATCCCCTCATCTCCTCCAGAAATTTCAGATGGACGCGTACTATTTCTTTCCCAGAGTTCCAGTTTGGATCGCGTCACTTGACAACCTCTCGTACCTAGATATCAATATTAACCCTGTAGAAGAGGAGGCATTAGAGATCCTTGGAGGGTTACCTGCTTTGCTGCTTCTGTGTTTGTCATCAGAATCATCTGCTCAAAAACAAAGACTCGTTATAAGCAGCAACATGTTCATATGCCTGAAGGATTTCCGCTTCACCTGCTGGAGCAATGGCAAAGGACTGATATTTGAAGCTGGGGCCATGCCGAGTCTTGAGAAGCTGGAGGTTCCATTAGACGCAGGCAAGGATCTTGATTTTGGCATCCAGCACCTCTCTTCCCTTATGCATGTTACCGTGAAGATCATTTGCGGTGGTGCCACGGTTCGGGAGGTGGAAGCATCGGAGGACGCCATCAGGAGCGCAGTTACTCTCCTTCCGAACCACCCCACACTGGAAATCCGAATATGGGGTGATGAAAATATGGTGGAGGAGGACCAAGGGAAGGCTGAAGAGGAGATCCAGACAAGCACACAACTCATCTGACAAATTTTCAGGTTTTCTTTTCCCTCCCTTAGGCTGCATAATTTTTGTAAATTTCCTTGGAGCAAATTACACATGGATCACTGAACACGTTGCAAATTACATATGGATCACTGAACACGTACTGCTGGTTCAAGTATGTATCTGAACTCCAAACTTGCATATTTAGGTCACTGAACTTAGTGGGTCAGTCTAGGAGTCTAGATCGGTACCAACATTTTGTCCCATGTTCACCGATGCCACCGTGCATACTGGCATGTGTGTAGTTATATCTAAAAAGGACAAATCTGGTAGGAAGATCACCCATTATAGACTGGAGGTGTTCCATCCAACCACTGTTCTGACGAGCATGGGAAGGAATTTTCCCGGCCTAGTCCACCCAATCCTACGCTTCCATTTTCCTGTTTCCTATGATGCATAGAAAGTAAACCAAAACCATGATGCTCCTAGAGTGAATAAAAGAAGGCTCTTAGTTTAAACACTAGAAATTGAATGAGCATTTCAATAGTTTCAGTTGCCTGTATTACTAATACTAGTAGTACAGACATTTAATGGTTTAATTTGATAAATGCCACTCCAACTTCTGCATGCTTCAAAGAATGCCACTATGACCACCTGAGCATAAACACTTGTCAATACCACTGTCATATTCGTGCCCGTATTTTCATATGGACCAAATGCCCTTGTCCTCATATTTAATTGATTTGGCACGCCTTGTTTCCTTTCCGGAAGATTCAACAATTGCTGTCCTAGCAGGTAACTTTACAGTCGGTCTAACAGAAGGAAGCAAAGGAACAAATTGAATTTCCAGGTGATTGAATCATGGACCTCCGGCCAAAGCTGCACCCTCGATGTCAGGCCCTTCCTCCAGGCAATCAGCAATTCCCAAATGATCTGATTGCTCAGGTCGTGCTGCAGATCTTCTATTCCGTTGTCTCGCAGCGGCGCTGCAGCAGAGCGCTTCTCTCTCCGGCAATGCTTGAGCATCCAGGTATGAACCGAGGTTGCCTCAGCGATGAGAGATCCTTGCCGAGCGTCACGCCCCAAACGCAACACGCTGAAGAAGAGAAGCGTAAGCTGAAGCAGACTGACGAAGCTGAACCAGTGCAAGTGCAGGGCACCGTTCAGAGTGAAGCAACGACTGGTGAGCTGGCAGGCGGGACCCGCAAGTCAGCTCGACCCCCATCCCCGTCCAAGAGATATTCCAAAGTGGTCTTGTGTTAGCGAGAAATTTGGATATTTGCCACTTTCAATAAGTGGCTTCTCAAAATTGCCACTTTCGAGGTTGGCTTCGCAAAATTGCCACTCAGCTCATTGACCCCTTGATTACCATGCCATTTCCTCTTTTTATTGATTTTCTTTTTTCTTTTCTCATTTATAGACATTAGACAAGACCAAACTGCCCCTGAGGCTATGTACACCTACTGAATATCTGTATTCTCGTTCGACTGAGAAGAACAAGGCGCAAATTTCTGGTCGTCAGTTCGTCGGCCTGCATCACGGTCGCTGTCGTGGCCCGCGCCACTTGGGTGCTTGCTGCTCGCTCTGCTCGACCGTCGTCGCCGCTCGCCCGGTTTGCCCGCACGATCCGCTCGCGCCGCCCGTCCCGGTCGCCTGGCCACTCTGCTGGGAACATGTAGCAAGGGAAAGGAAAATCATCTTACCCTTGGGAAAGACCAGGTTCCAAGCCGCCGCTGCGGTAGCAAACGATCGGTGGCGCACTGCGTGCACGCGGTGCAATCGGCAGCACAAGACGTCCAGCCAGCGGCACGCGGCGTCCAGACGATCGGCGGCGCATGACGCCGAGAAGAATCGCCGGAGCGCGACGTCCAGGTAACCGGTGGTATGGCACACGCGATATTATCGGCAGTCAGCGCGGGCACTGCGGTTCAAGTGATGATTCCATGCCATATACGGCAGATACATACGTGTAACAGGCACAGGGGTAAGTTAGTCTTTTCATAGCCAGTTAATGTGAAAAAACAATTAAAACGAATTAAAGAGGAGCTCATGGCATACTAATCAAGGTTTCAACGACCTAAGTGGCAATTGTGCGAATCAATTCTCCAGAGTGGCAAATCAGCGAAGCGCCACGAACAAAGTGGCAAAAATCCAAATAACTCTGTTAGCGGGGGTACGCTTGTTTTTTTTTTTTTGGAGGGAGCGGTGGGGTACGCTTGTAAGTGTCAGTGGTGTGAGTGTAGTGTTAGCCGGCGGCCAGCCCAGCTTGCGCGCGCTCTTTCTCTCGGCCTGACGAACTCAACAACACGATGATTTGCGCAGCGCAGAAAACCCGCTGTTTTCTGTTTCTCTTTGTTCCTTTTTTTTCCGATAAAACTACTGATCTACTCCCTCCGTTCCTACATATTTGTCTTTCTATAGATTTCAACAAGTAACTACATACGGAGCAAAATGAGTGAATCTACGCTCTAAAATATGTCTATATACATCCGTACGTGATAGTCCATTTGAAATCTCTAAAAAGACAAATATTTAGGAACGGAGGGAGTACTGTTTATGTTCGATCATGGCAGTACAACAAAAAATCTATATCTTTACCCACCAATGCCACCTTTAAGTGGGAAAACGATTCCTTTTTTTATTAAGTTGCCGCCGATAACCTCTGGTTCATGTAGTGTAATGCCCTTGCACAACCAAGGTAGACAAACCGGCCTACTGGCTAAGGCCTTTCTCTACCATTCAGGAGACCTGGGTTCAAACCTGGCTCCTCCCAATTTTTGCAGCCTTTTTTTTCGCGAATTTCAGTTGGCGTAATATAGAGCTACCTCGCTAAGTGCCGCTTAACGGATGGTCTACACAGTATAATTACGGCGAAAACATTCTCTTTTTAATATTTTTTTGCAAATTCAAGTATTTTTTAAAATATTCATATCTTTCAGACCCGAACTCCAAATTTAGTATGTTATATATGGAAATCGCCCAAAAGAATTGCAGATTCTAAATATAATGTTATCTTGCATGTTAATTAATTTTAAAACTATATTTATGTTGCATCCTTCATTAGTACTTTTTTTTCTATTAAAGGCATGGACGTTTCTTACTCCCATTTTTTGTATGTCGCTTATTACCAGATTTCATCCGTCGTTTTGTTCGTCCATTTGCACATAAGATTAAAAAGAAAATAAAAAATATTCACAATTTTAAAAAATGTTTGCAAATACTATAAAATGTTCATGAATTCAAAAAATGTTCTTGACTTTAGAAAATGTTCAAAAATTTGTAAAAGTTTTCATAAAATTTAAAAATGTTCATAATTTCAAATATGTGCACGAGTTTTAAAAAATGTTCGTGATTTCACAAAATTGAGAGCGATAGTGTATCTCGATGATGCAACAAAATGTGGTCATGGCCATTGACAATTATGAAAAAAAATCTCCCGTTGCAACGCACGGGCCCTTTTGCTAGTCTATATCTATACCTACTAATAAAAGAAATAGGTTTCCCTAATTTCCCTAAAAAAAAGAAATAGGTATTCTTAGTCCGTCATGCTATCTTATAAAAAACTCCCTGATTTTCTTGACATTAAACCTGTAGTAGATATCAAATGTTTTTTAAAATACTCATATCTTCTAAACTGTGACTCCAAATTTAACATGTTATATATGAATTCTGATTAGAAAAATCTGTAGAATTTGAATATGATGTTATTTTACCTATTAACAATTAAAAAATACTATCTAGGATGCAATCTTAATCAATAATGCATTATCTGTCTGATTTTGTCGTGTTCCTTTACCAGCCCGTAACAATACCCCATTTCACACATGACAAGAATAAATGCATAATCACTTGGCCGCTTCTTTGTACGGATTAAATCTATATGCAAGCCATGTTGAAATATAATACTTGTGGAATCTTGAATTGTGCTTTTGTAGGCTAAGACCATCTTTGTTTGGATCGTAGCTACAAATTCTGAGATTATAGACCACTTTTTATAAATTAAGAACATGTGGTATTTTTTTTCTCCCGTTGCAACGCACAGGCCTTTTTGCTAGTAAAAATAATAAAAATTACATCCAGATTTGTGGACCACTTAGCCACAACTACCAGCACAGCCGAAGGCACGCCACCATAATTGCCCCTCCCTTGCCGGAGCCGGGCAAACCTTATTGTAATAGACAGTCGGGAAGTTGTTGTGCTAGCCCCATAGGACCAACACACTAAAACATTAACCGCCACCCATGAAGAGTAGATTAAATTGGAAGGATACCATCGAAAGACACACGAACATAAAACGAACAATGACCAAATCTGAGCAGATCCATCGGACACATACATCCACACGTCCACCGACGATGCTAAACGCACTACCGGGGAAGGGGCTAGGCGGGGAGAATTTATTCCATCTTCAAGGAGCCGCCGCGCATCTCGCATTCCTGAACAGGACACAAAACCTAACAAAACTCAAAGAAACATAAAAAACGGAGCCCTCCCTTCGTCAAAGACCAGGATCCACCATGCGCCCAATAGCCCTAAGGCCACCAAAGACGAGACGGACCGGCGACGACGCTGGCGGAAGATAGAGGAACCCTGACTTTTCTTGAGGCAGGAGGAACCTTCTCTTCGTTCCTTTTATTCTGCAATGATGCAACAACCATGGCTCGACAAGCATGCCACAACTCCGCTCGTTCGATTCCGGTTGTCATCGCTTCTTCTAGATGAAACAAAACAACGATTTTTCCAGTTTTTTTCGCAATTCAACACATTTGTAAATCGGCTAATCTTCGAGCTCACTCAAGCTTCCTGATCAGCAACCTATTAACTGACAGCAACATGAATGCATTAGTTGAATATAAAGCTCTTAGGTTTCCTGCAAACGGTCCGCCCCATCTGCGATGGCCTCTGAGCCATGGAGGTGCGGAGGATTTCACCCTTCCCCCGTTGGAGGGACCCCGTTCTCGTTCTCGTTAGATTTAGCGTCTTTGCTTGGGGCTGTGTAGCGGTGGCGATGTCACTTAGTAGGAATAATATCTCCCACATTCTATCCCCGCCTGATGGTGAGTCTAGCATCGTCGGAGGACGTGTGGAGGTTTATCTCCTTCGGGTCTCACAGATTTGGACGGTGCTGGTCTTCGATGGATCTGTTTGGATCCGGTCTTCGCCCGTCTTCGTTTGAGTGTTTACAGATTTGATCCTTCTATTTTACGACTTTATTCTTCAGCGAGGTTTGCTGCTCTGGTGCGTTGGCCCGCACGACGACTTCCCACTACAACAAAGGTTTTTTTGGCTCCAGTGGCGAAGGGGCGATGACGGCGGCGCGCCTTCGGCTCGCTTCAGTGCTTATAGTCGTCGCTAGGTGATCCATGGACATGGTTGTAATTTGTATTACATCTGTTCTTTGTACTGCTATGATTGAAGAGAATAGACTGAAAGTTTCTTGTAAAAGAAAAGTTTCCCACAATTTATTTTATAACTCTAATCATTGTGGAATAAACTCTTTTACTCTCGAAAAAAAACAAGGGAATAGAAAAAAGTCCTCAAATCGATGCTCCCTCGAAAGTCACATTTCAAGCACCGCATAAATGGAACGAGGACAAGAAATTTGGCGTCTCAAAATCGTGACATGCGGCTGCCTTCCCGGTCACAAACAACCTCATTTTTTAAAACAAAAATCAGAGGCAACCGAAAAATCCTCACTCGTTCGATTAAAAATCGGACGGCTGTTAGGCCTCCATTTATCCCCTCCCATATCCTCTTTCCGCTCTCTCCCTCGCTGCCTCAGTTGGCAACTTGGCGCTCCCTTCTCTCTCTTCTTCTTCTCCCTCCTCCTCCGCCCCTTCTTCCACCTCAACCTCATCAGGATAAGGTAGCCAGTGGTAAGGCACGCTTCCAGAAGCTCCCGCCGGGCCCAATCCCGCCGCCGGCGCCCGGTCCTTGAGAGGCTGCATGCATGAGTAGTCGCGCTGCCGCCGCCGCCGCCGCAGAGGAGCCATGGGGATGGTTACCGCTGCCGCCCTTCTCGCCTCATCGCCGCAGACGCCGCTCCTCCGCGGGTGTCTCCCCGGCCTGCCGAGGCTGCGCCTGAGGCCTGCCTCCCCCTGCGTCAGCGCTCTCAGGTGACTGCGTGCTGTCTGCTTTGCGTCTGTTTGAGATGCTCTGGATGCTTGGCGCTAATTGCACGCGAGATATTGGATGTTTAGCATGAAAAGTTTTAGCTGGGGAAGGATCGAAGGGACGCAGGCGTTTCTTGCTTTGGATTATTGGTTTGTTACGGCCTCATGGATGGTCTAGAGATAAGTTCAAATCAGGGCTGATTTAGGCTTCTCCGGTAGCTTAGCTTGGTATAGGACCTATCAAATGCAGGTGGCGTTGGCACTTCACTTGTGGGTCTATTGTTTATTAAGTGACGACTGAGTTTGTAAGGAAGAGTGTACATTAGTTAATGTGATGAATATTTTCTTGTCAGTATGTTTTCGCTTGAGCACGCGTGCTGATTCCTACGTTGTAGTATTTTAGATCATCCACAATTGAATTAGCAAAACGTTAGTAGGTGTATGCCAAGTAGTGGGTTGATGTTGCTTTTGTTCTTGAGTTACAATGTTTCAACTTTCAAGTCATGTTAGTATTTTTCCAGGTCAAACAATTTTGTTCAAAGGTGTTACATAGCAAATGTTGAGGTTGAGGTTAGCAATGTAAATAAGGAAGAGGAGGCTTTCAATGATCATCCATCATTACCGCCAGGCTGCTCTATTCCAGTTGTCAATATCCTAGGAGATGTTCTAGATTCTAGTCCTTTTCCTCCACATGATAGTACTCAGCACCATGCCGATTTTGAGGAGCTGCCGGTACGGATTTTTCTTTCCTCCACCATGGTCTTCGTCAAATAGTTTTGTTTTGTCGTCTTCTGACAGTCTGTTCATAATTCAGGTCTTATCTGAAGGAGAGCAACAAACATTGGCCGCCACTCCAGCTCACCCTGCTGGACTATATGGTAAAACCATTTTCATGACAACATAGTTGGATTATCTTTATACACTGTTTACACTTTACACACTAAGCTATGCAGTTAATAGTTAATAATGTTGTTCCTTTTGAGGAATATGTGCTCATTAACCAAAGTATCTGCTATTGTAATATTTCATAATTTGCAGCTGATTAATGTTTTCAGTTTTCAACTCCCATGTGACAAGCAGGGCATACCTACCCCTAGTGATTTTTAATCTTTTTACAAAAGAAATTAAAATAATTGATGGGCAAACCTCCCGGCAATCCATCTACCATGGAACTTAATACCCCTTTAACATCATCTATGCAGCTCTCTATGTTAGCTACTTGTTTGGTAACCTTGTGGAACAACTCTGGAATTTTGCGTGGCCTGCTGCCCTGGCAATTCTTCATCCAAGCCTATTGCCTGTGGCTATTGTTGGTTTCTTCGGAAAGGTACCCATCGCTGTGCTAAATTCAAGAGATGTTAGTAGAATCAACAATCTAAATTGTTTTATGATTTCCAGCTCTCAGTATTTCTCGGGGCTCCAATAGTTGGCAAACTTATGGATCATTTCCCGCGAATACCCATGTACACAGGATTGAATGCTGTCCAGGTACTTGCTTTATTTTCTCTGCTTTCTTATATTATGGGCAAAGAAAATAGATTGCTCTAGATTATAATTTTATGCACAATGCAAAATAGTTTATGCCAGTTTTCTTCTCAACCCGACTATGCAGGTGGCCACTCAGTTAATATCAGCTGCAATGGTCATATATGCTCTCAAGAACGCGGGCCGTACTTCTACATCAGCTTTGCTTCTCAGGCCTTGGTTCATTGTGCTAGTGATAGCCGGAGCTATTGAAAGGCTTGCAGGATTGGCACTAGGAGTTTCCATGGAGAGGGACTGGGTTGTGCTGGTATGGTTGCTAATCCACATTTTGTTTTGCAGATTCTTCCTTTTTTTTCAATAAAATGCATTCCACTCCTAAAATAGCACTTGTTAGCGATTTAGCAACGGAAAACTTGTCATTGTAAGAAACACTTATGAATTACAAATAGCTTGTTTTCTTGTTGGTTTTGACCAACTGTCTGCCTCACTGTTCTTCTTTCTCTATGAAGTTAGCAGGAACGAACAGGCCTGTTGCATTAGCTCAAGCTAATGCCATGCTTAATCGACTTGATCTTCTTTGTGAGGTGAGATACTCCTAAGTCCTAACGATATAGAGCTTGCATCTTTTTAAATTTATGAAGACTTCGGGAGATGACAAGATTGTCTGTTTGGTGGATCTTGTTATCTTATTCTTCTGTACTTCAATCACAGCATGCAATCTATTTTGAGTGGAAATTATAGTTGCATAACATGCATAACCATTTTGGATGTCGCAGACCGTTGGTGCTTCAATTTTTGGCCTTCTGCTCACCAAATACGACATAGTAACCTGTTTGAAGGTTTCCTCTGCTCTAATGATATGCAGTTTTCCCATTCTGGTATACCGCATATATCTTTAAGCTGAATCTTGAATCACCAGATTTAGCATACTCACAAGATGCTGTATGGTCTTTTTAGGTTATGTTGGGTCAATTAATTAACAGCGTCTCTTGTCATGCGCTTGATTCCTCGAGAACCCCCAGTGACGAATCTATTTGTGCTGATCTATTGGATGTCCGCAAGATAGGTGAGGAAGTTTTTCTTAGAGAATGTGCAAAAGCTTTGCGCATGTTACCATTAAGCAGAAAATCAAGTAATATCCTAGAGTCCAGGCACAAAGTGTTTTTTTCATCCATTTAAAGGAAAACCCAACACCAAACGTAGCAACACATCATAATGCTTAATCTCACAGTGGATTGTCCCAATGAGGAACTTATATCAAATTAGTTATTTAAGTTCAGTTATTATGTGGATGGCCTGATATTTTCTCTACCATTCAGTTCAAAATGGCTTAAGTTCTATCAAGCATGGCTGGAATGAGTATAAGCAGCAGACAGTTCTACCTGCAAGTGTAGCTACCGTGTTTCTAAATTTCAACATAGCCCTTGCTCCTGGCGCAATAATGACTGCATTGTTGATGCATCGGGGTATATTTCACTTTCCCAGCTCAAATTTATCAATTTCAGAGAAATGTCTACAAATTAGTAATGGCTGTTTAACAGGTATTAGTCCATCTATCGTCGGTGCTTTCAGTGGATTGTGTTCTGTTATGGGTCTTGTTGCAACATTCATCTCCTCAAGCCTGGTGAAAAGAGTTGGAATTCTAAAGGTTGGATCTATACTTTTTCCCCCATGTCTACACTATTTGTCACAATTGACGCGAACTTACCTCAATTTTCTTTGGTGCAAACTGTTATGTTATAAATACCAGGCGGGAGCAGCTGGATTGATATTTCAAGCCTCACTCTTGTCAGTTGCTCTCACAGTGTATTGGGCTGGACCCATCTCACAGAGAACACCTCTGCTCATCTTCCTTGCTTCCATTGTGAGAACAAGACCTTAGCTACAAATTACCCTTAGATTAAGAATTTGACGAATACAATAGACTAAACATTTTGGCGGTTTCCTGTTAATTTTCAGGCATTATCTCGGTTGGGGCACATGTCTTATGATGTTGTGGGGACACAGATCATCCAAACAGGAGTTCCTGCTTCAAAAGCAAACCTTATTGGAGGAATGGAGGTTTCAATTGCAAGCCTTGCAGAGTTAGTCATGCTTGCGATGGCTATAATTGCAAATGACGTCTCTCATTTCGGCTTCCTGGCGATCCTGTCTGTCTCATCCGTCGCTGGGGCAGCATGGATGTTCTGTCGGTGGTTGAGAAATCCAACAGATGAACAGAGGGAACTCTTCATTTTCGATCCTCACTTCCAACTTCAAGCAACGTAAGTTCTAATTCGTTCCATTAGCCCATTATTTCATGAAGAACATACCAGTGTTCAAAATAGTCGGACTTCTGTATTAGAGTTTCACTGCCAAGTGTTGTGTCTTGAAAGCTTCGTAGTTTATACAACTGTTTTAACAGTAGGACATGTAAAACTGGAACTCTAAGCAGGATCATCAAGATGATAAGACATGAACATCAAATCGACATGCAAATAAATGTTTATGATTCAACTGTCAAGGTGGCAGTTCAACATCCCAACAGACCTGATACTGCTTACAAATGACACTTACGCAGAGCATCGCCATCTTATCTTGCAGATAGAAGTGGGAGCAGAGCAGTGGGCGATCGAGCGCCCAGTTGGCTTGCTGCCGCTTGTGCTCGGAGTCATACAGCATATCCCCATCTCTTGTCTTGCAGATAGAAGATGCACCAACCAGACGCATGCTTGGACCCGGAGTCGAAATGGGGCTTGCGCTGCAATGATCTGAAGACGTTGTACAGAGTTGCTGTTACATCTTTGACTGAATACAACACACACTTAGGAATTAGACAGAGACACCCATTTGTTCGTTCTAGTCTGAGCCACCCAGCAGAACTCAACTTGTACATCTCATTTTCTTTTCTTTCTCTATCTGCTGTATAGACCTACTATCAGTTACATCGTTGCCTGTTCTTGCTGAGGTAGAACGAACGTGACTGTTGCTAGTTGTAACAAAATCAGTAAGGTTTCGTTCTTGGATCTGATACCTGCACTACAGCTGCTCCCTCCGAGAATTTTTCTGCTTCGGTCCGATTCTGAGTGGTAGTGCAGGACAGAAGGTGATGGATCCTTCCCGGATTTAGGTGCGGCTGTGGTGTGATTAACTAGAATTACTGTACTGTCTGATGATCCTTTGTGTATTAGTACTTACCGAAAAAGGGTTTCCCCCCGCTTTATAAATAAAGCACCAACACTTACATCCAAGTAACCGATACAAACGCACGCCACACAACCCAAGGCAAGAAACAAAAATGCCGGGCACCGACACACAACTTCAACGACTACCACAAGAAGAGAGATCGTCCGGGAAGAAGTGCAACGGACCACGCCGGACCGAGGGTTCCAAGACGATGCCTCCAAGAAGGGCACGACCACGGACCGTCGCCATCGTCCGATCCAAAGTCAGGTTTTCACCCGGAACACGACGGGAGGAGTGAGAGCACCACGACGGAGCCTACAGGGAGGAACACGACATCCGCGGACGCCGCCACCGTCGACCCGTGTACGGACAGGTAAGTGATGAACCCCGGTGCTCCACCCTTCCGCTGCATCCCCGGTCGGCTAACCACCTGCAACCATGCCACCCAAGCGGCCGTGGTTGCACGCCCGCATCCGAGTCGCGCAGTCCGCCTACGACCGACGCGACTCCCACCGCCAGGGCCGCCGCCCCGCCACCGGACCACCTCGAGAAGCCCCAAAGGTCACGTCTTGGACAAGATCCATGAGCCCAACCACCTCAGAACCGCCGGCGACCACAGCCTCAAGGGGAACCGAGCCCAGATGGCCGGGGGAAGGGGGAGGAGGAGGAGCCCCCGAGGCCGAATGCCCAGATCCGCAAGAGAGCGCCGGCCACCGCCCGCTGCCGAGGAGGAGGGCGCACGGAACCGCCGAGCTGCATCCATGAGAGGCCACCGGGGAGGCCTTCCCGCGCCGAGCGCCGCCGTCCAGCCGCAGGGGCCCGGCTGGACAAGGGCCGCCCACCTCCACCGCTGCCGCGCCGCCCCGCCACCTGAGATCCACGGCGAGAAGGGCCGCCCGCGACCCGGTCGCCCGTGACCCGCAGCGCCAGACGAGGCGCTGAGGCGCTGCTGCGAAGCAGCCGCCGCCGCCACCACCCGCCGGCCTGCACCACCACCATGCCGCCTGTCGCCCGACGCCAC
>NC_041389.1:132174860-132182217 GCF_002162155.2 Triticum dicoccoides
GACGAGGCGCCGAGGCGCTGCTGCGAAGCAGCCGCCGCCGCCACCACCCGCCGGCCTGCACCACCACCATGCCGCCTGTCGCCCGACGCCACGCCGCCGTCGCTGGCCTACTCCAGAGCGCCGCCGCACCGCTATGCCCGGCACGAGCGCAGCATCCCCACCCGCGAGATCCGGCCCGCGCCGCACCCCCCCGCGCAAGGAGACGAGATGGCCCCGCCGCCGCCGGCGACGACCGGGCTTCGCCCGCTCGTGCCCCTTGGCGGCGGCGAGGGAGGAGAGAGAGAAGGGGAGGGTGGCGGCGGCGGCGCTAGGGTTGCCCCCCGGACGCCCGCGGGAGCGTCGCGGGAGGGGAGGGGAGGGGAGGCATCACTCGTATTAGTACTTACGTGTTGTACTCAAGTATATACGTATAAAATAGAAGTGTATTACAGGGTATGACATTAAGCTGGGATGGCTACATCAAGGTGAACACAGACGCTGCGATCCAGCGCGATGCTGGCAATGCAGGTGCGGGGGGTGTCGCCCGCTCTTCATCGGCTTTCCTGGGTGCATGGTGCAAACCCCACATGGGGGTCACGGATCCTTTCATTGCCGAAGTGCTCTCTCTTCGGGAGGGCACCATCTTTGCGAAGCTTCGAGGATTCACGCATGTGCAACTTGAGACCGACTGTCTAGAGGCAGTAAACCTCTGGAACTCTAGCTACACTGATCTTTCGGTGGTAGCACCGATTCTGTTCGAAATTAGAGAGCTCTCTGCTAGTTTTTTGTCTTTTGATATTTCTCATGTAAGTAGAGCTGCTAACGGTCCTGCACACTTGTGTGCTAAGCGTGCATGTACGCTTAACGTGACCGAGAGCAGGCTAGATACCACTCCAAGCTTCCTGATCAGCAGCCTCTTGGCTGACTGCCCAGCGAACGCCTTTATTCAATAAAGCTCTCTAATTCCCCCGCAAAAAAAAAAGCTGGGATGGTTAAGAGGACCGGTGATATTGATGCAAAAAAAGAAAAAGGAAAAAAAAGAGGACAATGGTATCCCACCCCCTCTCCCGAAACTATCTCCGACGTTCAACTTCTAACGCTAACAAGATTATAATAGCATCAATTGCAGTGCGTAGTCCCAATGTTCATATGTGTGAAAAAGGGTCAACATTTTCAAAAACAAAACCAAAACAAATTTTCTTCTTCTCAAACACACATCCAAATGAGCGTCATCTTGTATTAGAGAGAAAAGGTCAAGATGACGCCAGATACAAACAAAGGCCAAAGGGCCATAATAAACAGAGGACGAAAGCCTTAGAGGCTACCTTCAACAAAGAAAACTCAGAGAAAGGAAATAAAAACAGCCAACAGCGGATCCCTGATGGTGATGCATCAAATTACTTCTCTCAGCTAGCTATTGTCAACATTATGGCTTAAGAGAAAAAGGCGTTGTGCCGTTAAATGCGACATTAGAAGTCAAGACATGCATCATTCATAAGTTCCAACTTCCAAAGACAGATATCATAAAACCCTTCTTTCGAGTTAAAAACACACAGAACAATTTATACCATCCCTGAAGAATTTATCTGTATTCGATGCCAGAGTGACCAAGCCAAACAGCATCAAAATGGTGGCAATGAAACCAAAAATAAACTGGGTCCAGAGTTGGGTTCTAATCGTCAGACAGAGGTTTGCATTCTGCAAAGGAGCTAAACAACAGTCTACTTGATGACCTCGAAAAATAGAACTTCAGGCTGGAGCTTGCAGTCCTTGAAACGTTCTAGCAAATGCTCCCAACTATCTTCTCTCTGCATGGAGGAAGTTCACACCAACAAATCAGCAAGTTAAGAATAAAATGGCTACAAGAAAGAATACAGGGCCTTGATCAACACCCAGGAGTCACGAGTAACTTACCTCGACAGTCTCGAAGCCATATATGACCCACTTGTCCCCGTCGCGAGCAAAGCAGACGTAGCGGTCATCAGCATAGCAGATCTGCAAGAGTTTGGATTGCAAGCTAGCATAAGATGGATGCTAAATTGCACTGCATTTGCAAGGAGTGACTATGCTTCCATATGTAAGCAGGCAAATTAAGTAACCAGAGCATTAAACCAACCTTGCAATAGGCCTGTACAAATACTCAAAGCAACAGAAGAGTAAACAGAGACAGAGAGATAGGAAGTGTGCATATAAAAGGTTACTCCAGCACATGTTCTGCAACCACTCCATGTGATTTGATGAGGACATTTCCTATTCGCTATAAAGGGAAGGAAAATAATGCAAAATATACTTGTGAGCGCAGCAGACTTTAAAAGGTCTAATCAGTTTACCTACATATGATACTTCTTCAACCGTTCAATCAATGGAACGTTTATAAAAAGAACTCAGCGACATAAGGATCACACAAGCTATTGATTCCTGCTGAAATTCTTCTGTCGAGTCTTCTAAATATCTTGATATAAGTGAAGTAGGCAGGAAAAAATATGCCACAGATAGGACCATTCAAAAACTTGCAAATATCTCTCCAACTCCAAGTACGAACCAACTCAGATATGATGTATCATAGTTTAAACCTTCTATCCACTTCTTTAGAAACAGCAGCAAAATGCCTTGTCAATGTAACCTAGGCAATTTGAACCAGGTGACAACGCCATTTAACCATGATCCGTTTAGTTCCACAAAATAAGAACCTTGCTTCAGTCTTAGAACAATACCAACTTGGCCTCCGGTAGCAGTCAAGGAACAGTAAATAATTAGCAACACAACTTATAAAAGGTCATGAATGTCAACCAATACAAATAGCTCATTGCTTTTTCTCATTTCAGGATTACCTTAACATGAGAATCAAATGATAAAAGTATTTGTTCAGCTCCATTGACAATTCAATTTAGGAAAATAGAATAGTTTGCTGTGCACGTACCATGGAGGTGACAGCATACATAGCTGCAGGATGAGCAATTCTGCAAAAGAACTCAATGTCAAGGGGAGACGTGATGCCAGCCAGAACTTCAGATAGTGCGTCCTGGCTTTCACTGCCACCCAGCCAGTTCAAAACTGCCGACATGATGAATATTTGTTGGTGTAAACTACTGCAAGCTATGATGTATGAATAAAATAAAAGCCAACTTATAATTTGAGACAAGTAGCGTTACCTATTGTAAAGAAGTGTGGTGTGTTTGAAAGAAAGAGATCAATATTCTGCAGACTTCCACAATGGTCGCATTTGTTGTCCTCGCGAAACTGTTCATCCAATAGGACCGGAAGCTCTGCAAAGGACTTGATCTGTACAGGGACAATTAAAACCTCTAGTCAATATTTCCTACTTTCTAGAATACTCTTGCGTCAATATCCACCTATACAATGTTGGCTAGGCAGATAACTATTGCATACAGCATACCTTTGCTGTTTGAGGTGAACCGGCATCAAGTTTATGGAAAAGTGTGGTATACAGGTATTCACCGGAAGACTTCGCACAGCTACAGCTGATTTGGGCATCAAATTTGATCCCAAAAAGATAATGTGTTGGGCATATGCAATCTCCGCATGTGATTCGGTTCACTACATGTCTCTCGGTCTCCTTGTTTTCTCTAAAACGCGAACAAGTTTCTGACATATGCAATTCAATGAGAATTGTGGCCACAATCTCAGAAGCAAAAGTTTTCCCAACCTGCGGAATTGATTCACCAGGAATTCAGGATTACTAATTGCATGCATGATCATATAGGACAGACTCAGAATACAGTTTTTTAAGGTCAATACTTTACACACAATGTAAAAGAAACACAACAGCGATGGAAAGCACAACAGAGCTTACAATAACAACATACTCCCTTCCTAAAGAAATATAAGAGCGTTTAGATCACTACTTTAGTGATCTATAAATGCTCTTATATTTCTTTACGGAGGGAGTACCTAAATTCGCCCATTCTAGTGCATATACTTGGTATAAATATTCAGCATGCATAAATATACAGTAAATAATAATAAAAAACATTTAATTCTGGTATGAACTAGGACTGTTTCCCTCTGTGGAGTGTAAGATAGCACATCTATGTTTTGTTCAAAACAGTTGCATACCTCCAAAATGACCACAAAGTAAGAAATGAACACATGTAAATAAAATAAATTGAAGGTAGCATCAGCACCGAACTGGATTACATGCTCTGCTTTCACGTTGTAATCTAACTTCAATTAATTTTTGTTTAAACGGTCTTGCAAATATATGCAATGGTGATTAAGGTCTAACCTTTTCATAAAAAGTGCTGCAATCTACAACTCTGCAGAGAAGAGTCTTCATGTAAGTCAGTACAACATCGGTTAAGTGGTGGTCATTTTTCTCCCAAGAAGAGAAGATTTCATAAAGTTGCTGTGCAATGCAGGGATTATCAGCTGACGGGATCCATACAAGTGGCCCCATCAGAAGTTTATCTCTGAAATGCCTCAGATTGCACAATGACTGCACACATACAAAGGAAATTATAGGCTGGTTTTTCAGATTGCCCAATGACAGGAAGACATACATAGGAAATTATAGGCTGGTTGTTAAAAGATCACATGACTAGATGCGAGTGTCTCTTACCTGTATGATTACACTCAAGATAGACAATTCTTTATCAGCATTGTTCTTGTTGGAAACAGTAAGGCTTTGTTGAGAACTGGAGGTGCTTGCCATTTCCTTGACAGATTGGCCAGAAGTTCCTGTATTATGAAATTGTAAGAAGTAGTATTAGTGACATAACAGAGCATATTTTATATTGTAAAGCTGAGAGCATGCAACAACATACTCCCTCCGTCCCAAAATAAGTGACTTAAAAATGACTCAACTTTGTACTAACTTTAGTACAAAGTTGACTCACTTTTGAGTCACTTATTTTGGGACGGAGGGAGTATTTGTTAATTCAAAAAAGTGTTTTCCAAGAGGTTAGATTGAATGGAAGTTTTCCTTTGGAACTGAGTGCAAAGTGGCCTATAGGAAAAGAGGACATCCTAAGGATTCAAATCCTACATACCAGATAACTTCTAATAGAATATTACGCTGTAAAAAACCTCTAATATAGTAGTACTCAAAATCCCTAAGGATGGAAATCCTAATAAACTACATAGAAATTCCTCTGAATCAAGGAGGCATAAAACAAGCAGACTAGGCAATGCCAGGTTTAGATCATTGACGTATAACTTAATTATTTGCTATGACAGCAGAAGAACAAAAAGCTCCTAGAACAGTCAATGTGACATGAGTTAACACAAATTCATTGGGCAGCAGGAATTTTACCGCATATAATATCAATATTGGCATCAGCAAATCCAATACGCCTAGTACCAGGATGATTTAGATAAAAAGGAATCCGTTTCTTCAATTCTATCTGCAAAGATGGTTATCAGTTAGCACACAATATGGGCAGTTGAGCCAACAAATGGGCATATATAACTATAAAAACTAATCGCTGCAGATGTTAACAGACCCATTGGTATGATCTCGCAAGGGGAAGAATGATTTCACGATAATCCACAACAGTAACTTGAAGAAACTTTAGCCACAATTTGTCTATTCCAGAACAGCACTCCTGAAACTGCAATCAACAAGCAAGCCAATCATTAGTGTGATAAACATCACTATCAGCAGAACAGTGAACTAAGGAGGAATGCTAAATTGAAACCATGCCATATGTAGAAGTGCTAGACCTCAGTGCTAAGTGTATCTTTAGGCAACATCCTCAGCTTCTCCCTGATGCTCCCAAGGATCTCAGATCCTTCTCTGCATTTCCTTTGTCGCATTTCAGCGAAGGGCTCTGCCTGTATTCCAACAGATGGTGAAAGCAGCAAGGATTCAAACATATCCTGCACCCTTGGTAAAAGGAAGGTGTCAGACTGGCGGCTGAGAGTTATCCCAACCAACGAGTGATCATCCTGTGATGAATTCTCATAATATTCTGGATCTATAAGTGACTGCAGCTTCCCCCAGAGCTCATCTCGGTGCTTGCTGCACGTGTGTTGCCAGAGCGAACTAGTGTCCGAGAACTTCTTGCCATCACAACGGGAATTGAGGCAAATCCAGAAACTCCATGACTCCTGATTCTTGAGAAAGCGCGTTGCATCAGATATGGTCTTTGCTGCCGACTTGTCGATTCCATCATAGTGCGCCTGCAGCGTGTCAACCGTCACTGATACGACGCGTTGGCCCTGCAGTGCGTTCTTCATAGAGGACCAGTATAATGCAGCCACAACTATGATCTGCTTGAGCAAGACACGGAGCTGCTTCTTGACATAAGATACTCTGGCATCAGAATCTGCCCCAAGAGCAGCCATGGGAGGTATGTCATCCCACTTGGGGTCATTCGGCGTCTCGATGCGAACTGCCCGGCGGCACTCTCTCTCCGCAGCATCAAAGTTATCCAGGACGAATAAGAGCTTGGCGTGGAACAAGGCAACCATGAGCGAGTGGTCGAAGTTTTCTGCCGCTTGAGACACGGTGGTGAGCGCGCGGCGCAGAAGCTGCTTCTTGTCCATTGCCGGATCGAGGGCACGGACTGGTGCCAAGTCGATGTACGCGCGGAGTAGCTGGGCGCGCGGCGAGTAGGGGTAGGTCTCGGCGAGAAGCTTTGCACGGTCCCGCGCTTCATCGGCGGCAGGCCCGCCGAGATTGCTGGCGTCCAGCAACTTGGCGGCCTCCAATGGCAGAATCCTGTGGTTGATTCTTTCCGCGAAGCGCTCCATCGAGATGCTGGCGCTCTTCACGGCATCGCGCCTTCTCTCCTTGCTGCTCGAGTCCCCGGCTCCCCGCTCATGTCGTACACCACGTTGTACAGCGCCGGGTCGGCTTGGTCGTTGTTCGCGACCGTGTCGAGCATGCGGAGAAACTCCTTC
The DNA here is from genome assembly GCF_002162155.2 of Triticum dicoccoides. Lineage (NCBI taxonomy): Eukaryota > Viridiplantae > Streptophyta > Magnoliopsida > Poales > Poaceae > Triticum > Triticum dicoccoides. The sequence goes on from NC_041389.1 coordinate 132,181,704, forward strand.
TGCGCGTCCTCGAAGCGACGGCAGTCGGCGAGCGCGTCGGCGTGGTCGGTGTTGGTGACGACGCAGCCGGGGGCGAGCCGCGCAGCGGCGGAGAAGGCGTCGAGGGTGGCGTGGCGGTGGTACTTCTCCAGCGCGGACGCGTTCTCGTCGTCGTCTTCGTCGTCGCTGTGGGCGCCCCTGTCGTTCCGCGCGACGAGGAAGGCGTGGCGGTGGATCAAGCCAGCGAGGTTGAGGGCGACCGCGGAGCCCGGGTGCACGGCGGCGAGCACTACGGCGCGGGCCACCGCAGCCTCGTGCTGGCCGTCGTAGTGGAGGTTTAGAACCTCCCGGGCCTCGTTGCGGATGGATGCGGCCTCCGCAGCCTCGTGGTTCGCCATCGCCGGGGCGCTCGGAGAAGTTGCCCGGCTGGCGTGGAAACCCGGGAAGATGCGCGCGAGGTGTTCGCGGAATTGCCTCGCGAAGAGACCGGAAGGAAACGGGGGAGGAGGAGTAGAGGAAGGGCGGCAATGGAGGA